>NC_056454.1:2763416-2788416 GCF_018296145.1 Oncorhynchus tshawytscha | reverse complement strand
CAATACAAGATGGCTGTAGAGTGTTTATAAATTGGAAACGTTAGACAATTCAGTCTTTTCAATGTGTTCTCACTTCTCTCTGAGCAAAGAACCCTTTTAGTACAATTAGATCTTTAAATCTTGGAGGTGGGTATTCCTTAATATTGACCATGTGTGTGTGTGTGTGTGTGTGTGTGTGTGTGTGTGTGTGTGTTTGTGTGTGTGTGTGTGTGTGTGTGTGCGTGTGTGTGTGTGTGTGTGTTGGAGTAGAATGAACGGAAATGCCTGAGTTTTGAGCTCTTTCATCTAAGAGCAACTGCTGGGCCACAGCCAATAGCTAAACCACTGATATGCCAAATATTAGCACGGCTGCATTGATATCAATGGGAGATGGATTCCATTAGATTTAGCCTTATGAACATCAGCAAGTGTTAAATGCTGTGTTCATTAGGCTAAATAAGGATGAACTTCAGTTTTTTCCACCAGCTTCAAATCAATTACAACTGAAAAAATTAAAAAGGCATTCTCCCACAGACTCACAGAGGAGAAATCAATACTATTTGGACAAAGCCATATCAAACTTTCTCCATTGATATCTTGTAACTGTAACTAATATTCAATTTCAAAAAAGCTTTAATTTTCACGACTCATGATATGACCCAGACGCACACACAGGAGGCGGATGGTTCGGTTCTCAGAATATTTATTATAACAACGGGGCAGGCAGAGGTCTATAATCCAAGGCAGAGTCAAAAAGGGACAGAATGGCAGGCAGGCTCAGGGCCAGCAGAAAGGTTAGAACCGGGATAACAAGAACTGGAGAAACGGGAAACACCCTGGTAAGACCTGACAAAACAAGACAAACTGGCAACAGACAGACATAAAATGCAAGTATAAATACACTGGGGATAATGGGGAAAATAGGAGACACCTGGTGGGGGGTGGAGACAAGCACAAGACAGGTGAAACAGATCACGGTGTGATATTAATTTCAGTCAAATGTAAAAGACACTGAACATTATTGAAATGTATCATTGAAGGGTTATTGAAGGTTCGTCTGTAAAAAACAACTTTTCGCAGGTACTGGGTAACAAAAACACATATACACTGTACTTAGTACAAGCACTTAGTTCATTAGGACAACATTTCAAATCCTGTGTTGTTAGCACAATTAAACACAATTAAAAAATACAACATTAACATTAAAACACAAGATGAACAAGCAGCACTCAACATTGTCCAACATTTCCCTCAGTGATGTTGAACGCAGATGGGCATTTAATGACAGCTTCCTCCCTCATTAGGTATTCATTTACCCATTAAACATGAATTCTATGAGGCCTGGGTGGCAGTGCCGGGTGACCGTTCCTCATTTGGTCTACGGCAGCTCGCTCCTGGGCCTGGGAATACCACGGTAATGCCATGCAGACGGGGAAGAGTTGGAAGGCTCCTGGAAATGATTCCTATTCCTTGGAGAGAAACTGCCAAACACACGGTGGGTGGCAGGGCCCTCGCATATTTAAATCTGCACATCCACGAGAGCCAGGGCTTTTTTGTGGCAATACACATGCCGATACACACACCCAAGCAGTATAATACTCACCTGCACAAAAACACAGAGAGACAAACACACACAAGCATGCACGTACACACACACACACAAACATGTGCGCAGGCACGTGCACGCGCGTGCACACACACAAATTCAAATCCATAGCCCCATCACCAATGATTTAGAAAATCCTATTAAAAATGATAAGTCAATTAATAATTGAACCTTTATTGGCAACACTTTACATTAAGTTGCCCCACCTACTATGTAACTACGCCACGGTAAGTAAAAACTATGTGTTTATATGTAATTACATGGTAATAAAGTTATAGCGCTATCAGTTATTACACAATTGTAACAATTGATTTTTATTAAGATGGTAATACCCCTACACATTGACTCGGTACCGGTACCCCTTGTATATACCCTCGCTATTATTATTTTGTGTTACTTCTTTATTTTTTACTAGATCTTTATTTTTTACTTTAGTTTATTTTATAAATATCTTCTTAACTCTATTTTCTTAAAACTACATGGTTGGTTAAGTGCTTGTAAGTAAGGCATTTCACAGTAACGTCTACACCTGTTGTATTTGGCAAATGTGACAAAACATTCGATTTGATTTGCAATTCACAGGTGACTTTCAAACATGTAATTACTAACCATTCGTTACATTTTGGAAGGATTGACTTCAGACACCGGACAAGGCCCAAATCTCCGTCATTCGCATGAAGAAGAGACAGAGATATCAGGGACCGTGTGCCTTGTAAGGATCCAACAGCGAAAAGGTAATCCTCCTGTAACCTCAGTCCTGTTAGCCAATGTGCAACCATTGGATAACAAACTGGATGCACTCCGATCAAGATTGTAGTCGTGGCTGAACGCCGACATGGATAACATAGAGTTGGCTGGGTTTTTCATGCACAAGATAGAACAGCTGCCTCCGGTAAGAATAGGGGTGGTCTGTGTCTATTTGTCTATAACAGCTGGTGCACAGAATCTAATATTAAGGAAGTCTCAAGGTTTTGTTCGCCTGAGGTAGAGTATCTCATGATAAGCTGTAGACCACACTAATTACCAAGAGAGTTTTCATCTATATTTTTCATGGTTGTCGTATATTTTTCATGGTTTGTGGTTGTCATTTACCACCACAAACTGATGCGGGCACTAAGACCGTACTCAACGAGATGTATAAGGCCATAAGCAAACAAGAAATTGCTCATCCAGAGTCGGCTCTCCTTGTGGCCTGGGGACTTTAATGTTTTACCTAATTTCTACCAGAATTCTCACATAGGTGTTCCTTTTGTCCAGGTGGGAAAGGGCAGTGTGGAGTGCAATAGAGATTGCATAATTTGTGGATCTGTTGGGGTGGTATGCAAATTGGAGTAGGTCTAGGCTTTCTGGGATAATGGTGTTGATGTGAGCCATGACCAGCCTTTCAAAGCACTTCATGGCTACAGACGTGAGTGCTACGGGTCGGTAGTCATTTAGGCAGGTTACCTTAGTGTTCTTGGGCACAGGGACTATGGTGGTTTGCTTGAAACATGACAGTGTGAAAATGTCAGTGAAGACACTTGCCAGTTGGTAAGCTCATGTTCGGAGTACACGTCCTGGTAGTCTGGCCCATCGACCTTGTGAATGTTGACCTGTTTATAGGTCTTACTCACATCGGCAACAGAGAGCATGATCGCGCAGTCGTCCGGAACAGCTTATGCTGTCATGCATGTTTCAGTGTTAAGCAAGCATAGACGTAATTTAGCTTGTCTGTTAGATTTGTGTCACTGGGCAGCTTGCAGGTGTGCTTCCCTTTGTAGTCTGGAATCATTTGCAAGCCCTGCCACATCCGACAAGTGTCAGAGCCAGTGTAGTACGATTCAACTTAGTCCTGTATTGACGCTTTGCCTGTTTGATGGTTCATCAGAGGGCATAGTGGGATTTCTTATAGGCTTCTGGGTTAGAGTCCCGCTCCTTGATAGCAGCGGCTCTACCCTTTAGCTCAGTGCGGATGTTGCCTGTAATCCATGGCTTCTGCTTGAGGTATGTACGGTCACTGTGGAGACGACAACATCGATGCACTTATTGCTGAAGCCAGTGACTGATGTGGTGTGGTCCACAATGCCATCAGAAGAATCCTGAAACATATTCCAGTCTGTGCTAGCAAAACAGATCTGTAGCTTAGCATTTGCTTCATCTGACCACTTTCTTCTTGTGCGAGTCACTGGTGCTTCCTGCTTTAGTTGTTGCTTGTAAGAAGAAATCAGGAGGACAGAATTATGGTTAGATTTGCCAAATGGAGGGCGAGGGAGAATTTTGTACGCGTCTCTGTGTGTGGAGTAAAGGTGGTCCAGAGTTTTTTCCCCTCTGGTTGCACATTTAACATGCTGATAGAAAGTAGATAAAACTGATTTGAGTTTCCCTACATTAAAGTTTCCGGCCACTAGGAGTGCTGCCACTGGATGAGCGTTTTCCTGTGTACTTATGGCCGTATACAGCTCATTGAGTGCGGTCTTAGTGCCAGCATTGGTCTGCGGTGGTATGTAGACAGCTATGAAAAATATAGATGCAATCTCTTGGTAAAAAGTGTGATCTACAGCTTATCATGAGATACTCTACCTCAAGACTTTCTTAGATTTCCTGCACTAGCTGTTGTTTACAAATATGCATAGGTCGCCGTCCCTTGTCTTACAAGAGGCCGCTGTTCTATCCTGCCTAAAAAGCTTAAAACCTGTCAATCATGTCGTCGTTCAGCCACGACTCAGTGAAACATAAGATATGACCATTTCTAATGTCCCGTTGGTAGGATACACATGCTCGTAGTTCATCTATTTTTATTATCGATTAATTGTAAGTTGGCTAATAGGACCGATAGTAAAGGTAGATTACCATCTCGGCGACGGATCCTTACAAGGCACCCGGACCGGCGTCCACGCTAGGTCCTGCGAATGACGGGGATGAGGGCCTTGTAAATCCTTCCCATCCAACTTGTTGAAGAAGAAGAATTCCTCCAGTACGGGGTGAGTAATCGCTGCCCTGATATCAATAAGCTCTTTTCGTTCATGAGACACGGTGGCAGAAAAATTAAGTACAAAATAAGTTTAAAAAACACACACAATAGCACAATTGGTTACGCGATTGTAAAACGTCGGCCATCTCCTTCGACGCAATTATTGTTCATAGCCACGTTACATCTACCTACCTGTACATATTACCTGAATTACCTTGTCTAACCTGTGCCCCTGCACATTGACTCTGTACCGGTAACCCCTGTATATGGCCTTGTTACTGTTATTTTATTGTTGCCTTTTAATTATTTGTTATTTTTACATTTTTTACTCATTATTTATTTTAGTAAATACTTTCTTAAACTGCATTGTTGGTTAGGGGCTCGTAAGTAAGCATTTCACTGTTGTATTCGGCACATGTGACAAATACAATTTGATTTGAACAAGAATATGTGTAATAACATCAGTAAATATACATATGAAATAACCTTCAGAAAGTTGATTGTTCCAATTGTGTAATAACTGATAGCACTACAACCTTATTACCATGAAAGTACGTATATGGATGTTCCATTACTCTTGGGGCTAGGGGGCAGAATTTAAACTTTTGGATAAATAGCGTGCCCAATTTCCACTTCCTGCTACTCATGCCAAGAATATAAGATATGCATAGTATTCATATATTTGGATAGAAAACACTCTGAAGCTTCTAAAACTGTTTGAATCATGTCTGTGAGTATAACAGAACTTATGTAGCAGGCAAAACCCCGAGGACTGACTGTTCAGATTTTCTTTTTGCCCATCTCTGTTCCCTGAGTTGTCATTGCCAAGGGATATTTCTTAAGTACCTGTTTCCAGTTCCTACCGCTTCCACTGGATGTCTCCAGTCTTTGGAATTTGGTTGAGGTTGTTCCTTGTGCAATGAAGAAGAAGGCCAACTAGGAACTGGGTAACACTTTTGTTAGTTGCGCAAGATGTGGAAAGTAGCGCTGGTTTGTTTTCATTCCTGTATTGAACACAGATTGCCCCGTCTACAATTTGATCGATTATTAATGTTTAAAAATGCCTAAAGTTGAATTACAAAAGTAGTTTGAAATATTTTGGCAAAGTTTATAGGCAACTTTTGAAATATTTTGTAGTGAAGTTGCGTTTTTTGAAAGCTGTTTTTTTCTGGATCAAACGTGCTTTATAAATGGACATTTTGGATATATATGGACGGAATTAATTGAACAAAAGGACCAAAAGAAGCTCGTCAAAGGTAATGCATGTTTTATATTTTATTTCAGCGTTTTGTGTAGCGCCTGCAGGGTTGAAATATGCTAACCCCTTTGTTTACTGCTGGTGCTATCATCAGATAATAGCTTCTTATGCTTTCGCCGAAAAGCATTTTTAAAATCTGACATGTTGGCTGAATTCACAACGAGTGTAGCTTTAATTGAGTATCTTGTGTGATTTAATGAAAGTTAGAATTTTATGGTATTTTATTTGAATCTGGCGCTCTGCATTTTCCCTGGCAATTGGCCAGTTGAGACATTTGCATCCCGCCCATCCCAAAGAGGTTTTAACGCCTGTATAACTTTGTTGTTACTAGAGTTAGAGGCAACTTAATGTAAAGTGTTACCCATTCTTTTTTTATTAACAGTTATTGACTTTTAGTAGCTGTTTCCTGCAGTAAATGACCAAAAAGTCCCTCTTTGGCCTCATGGGTGGAATGTTATAAATATTTCACAAGATTCCAAAAAAATAATGCACTCTGGAAATCTGATGTTTCTAGGTTAAAAAGCAGATATTTAATTTTTCAGTCTTCTGTGATGTATATAAAGTGTAATAATGGGATGCAAACAAAAAATGTAATACATTTCAACTCTAAGTCTGACATGGTACAGGTGTCTTCTTTTTAAGCCCATAACCATGTGTGTGAGGTATATACTTTTTGTTTCAAAGTAAATGTGTTTAAGACTACCAAGAATCACTCTGTGTGACACTGATTTAGCCCACTGCAGTAAAAAGTTTGAAACTTTTTTTGTACAATATCCTTATGATGGAATATTCCAAGGAGAGAGAAAAAGAGAGATTGAGACAGAGATATCCTAATTCCTCTGCCTTCCCCCCACAGTATCTAGCTCCATTGAGTCCTTTGGGACTTGAAAGGGTCCCGCCGCAGCCTGACTGGGTCTCTGTGACTGCGTGTCAGTGTGAGCCACCTGCTTAGCATCCACCGAGGCTAGCGGTGGCTACTATAGAGAGACATCTCCGGAGGAGTGAGAAAAGGGGGTCTATTGTGTGGAAGGAGCCTTTGAGGCTATTGTTCTGCTTCACTGAAGGGCCAGGCCGACATCTGCATCCCCCCCATTCACTGAGAAGGAAGTTGTTGGAAGTCGTTGTAATCGCATCTTGTTCACGGAGTCCGATAGACACCTCTCAGTCTCCTTAGAAGATTTACACCGGTGAAGTTCTAGGGTATAGAGGACACGGGGTGGGGTGTAAGAGGTGGGTTGGGTCTGCCCAAGCCAAGAGGGTTATGTTTCCACTGGTTGACTTGTGAAGTGGGTGTTGTTGTTGTGGGTCCGTTTTAATTTCCATCTAATGACAGGATAAGAGAGGAGGGTGACTGCATGGCAAAACAGGGGCATGGTAAGTACCGCAGAGCATCGTCCTAGGAAGGAGAGAACAACCTCTACGTTATGAGCTGACAGGGCCTCCGCTGCCTCCACCGCCCGCTCTAGCTCCGTCTCCGTCTAATTAAATGAATCAATTAAGAGCCTATTGTCGCCACTGTGTAACTGATTTTCTACAGATGCAATAAGAGTCCCGTGGGGAGTTGCCTTCCTTCCTTCGGAGCACATTAATACCCTACGTCCTCCACAGAACTCCATCCGATACCATTACAGACACGTCTTTGCGTCTTGCTGTCATGTCAGGGCAAAGGGGGGGAGTGGGGCATATTATGGAAATAGTAATGGAGGGGGATGAAGGTAGGTGCCCTGACATGACAGCAAGACGCAAATAAGTGTCTGTAATGGTATCAGATGGAGTCCTCCCCGCTAGGCTGCCTCTTGTCGACACGAGCTAAATTATCATATTAGATTTACCCTCCAAAGTTAAACTGATTGGGAACCAAATTGTTTTAGATGGCCATCATTAATCCATAGCAATAGGCTAAGTGCTTCGCCACCGATCTGATTGCATCGAGGCGCCCCGGGGTCAAATTAACAGCGCACTAAATGTTTGAACCCTATCTCATTTGCAGTGTCAGGATGCCAGTATTAGGCCTCTATTAATATACAAACCCAGAGAAAGTCAATTGCCATTTAGTTAATGTGCGATCGAGAAACTCTCCAGAGGATAATTGGGTTCTAAGGTAAAAGCTGAGAAGATGATAGTGAGTGAAGATCTTTCAGAATAATTGACAGCGTCATTATGTGAAGTGCTATGCGAAAAAGGACAAACAAAGAATGTTGAACGGCATGGTATTTGGAGAGATTGACGGAAAGCTTTTTTGTAACAGCAATGTCATGCATTTTGTGTCCTTCGTCCTTATTTATTTTATGTTCACGGAATAAGGAATGGAAAAAGAGAACGCATGTTACTTTGAAGATGCAAAAAATGACGCAAATACTATCAAAAGACACACGTTACTTAATGAGAAAACAACAATAGCATCCTTTGTGTTACTCAGGACTGTAGTACATGCATTGACTGTAAGTAGCTTTGAATAAGAATTTTTGTTAAATGACCAAAACTTTACTTAGAAGCCAGTGGATCCATGTCAGTCCAAAGCCTTTGTAAAACGACCCTGTTTGTCTAAGACCGATAGCACCACATGAGAGGGTCGGGTTGGCCTTGGAGCCTGGGCAGACCTGACTCAAATGGCCAATGTCAACAGTGGCACTGCGCTGGGACCACACACACACACACACACACACGCACACACACACACACACACACACACACACACACACACACACACACACACACACACACACACACACACACACACACACACACACACACACACACACACACACAAGTGAGTGTGAGTAAGTGAGTGTGTTCCAGTGTCAGAATGTGGTGAGGCCTACTCAAGTTTTATGGGCGACTACGGTATAACAAGATATCTTGGACGACTTTCATTGTATGAGATATTGTACCTTTGATA
This sequence comes from Oncorhynchus tshawytscha, assembly GCF_018296145.1. Classification (NCBI taxonomy): domain Eukaryota; kingdom Metazoa; phylum Chordata; class Actinopteri; order Salmoniformes; family Salmonidae; genus Oncorhynchus; species Oncorhynchus tshawytscha. The sequence goes on along the minus strand of NC_056454.1, from coordinate 2,779,724 downwards.
TCAATGATATTACGTCATTAGGAGATGGATGGCTATGTCTTATCTGCAGCCATCTGATGTAAGCTGTTGACCTTGTATGTGTTGACATTATAATACATTCGACCTCAGTAAACTGTCTTTCAAAGAACTTTGACATAAACGTCTGTGTAGTCCTTCATATAACTCTCTCTCTCTCTCTCTCTCTCTGATACACACACATACAGTATGTATACGCACAACACAGCTGGGAATTAATGCCCCAAAAGTGTGTGTGCACACTGTTCTGTGCTTGTGTGTGTGAGCACACTCGCGCACGTGTGTGTGACTGGGGCCAACCCTGATAGTATCTCTTCCCTCCCCTTGCCTACCTGTCAGCTGGCAGGGCTAACCCTGGTACCTCCTCACCAAACCCCCCAACACTCTCACAGCCTTCCAGCCACCCTGCGAGCCAGCCGGTGTCAGCGAATCAGCTGCAGCATCTCCACCCTGCGAATAACCCCGTGACAGACAGCCGGTCAGCCCCCTCCCCTCTTCAGCACAGGAGCCTGGGAAAGATGACAGCTAGGGCAATGGGTTTTACTGCTACTGTAAGCGGATGGACTGGGCTGGGGCCAGGCTGGCCCGGGCCTGGTGTAGAATGGAGCTGTGCTAGGCTGCAGGGCTGGAGTGGAGTAGTGTAAAGTGGCCTCCCCTTGTCAGCACAGGTGCCCTAGATGATAGGTAGGGCATTGGGATCTCTGCTATAGGCTGGGCTATGAGGTGGTAGGATTGGCATTGGCTGGTGTAGGGTGGAACCAGCCACACAGCCAAACCAGGTTGTCTGCCTGTGACAAGATCTCGTTAGTCCACTAAGCTAAAGCCTTGGCATTAACATATGTTTCCAGGTCTCAGGGAAGGAAGGTTGGGTTGTGTAAGGCTGGGCTTGTCTTGGCTGGATTTAGTGAGCGGGTTCAGCCTAGCCTGGGTGGCAGGAAGCCTAACAGCTAATAAGAGTGCTGGGCCAGTAATCAAAAGGTTGCTCGTTCAAATCCCTGAGAGGGACAAGATGCCAAGTCTGCTGATGTGCCCTTGAGCAAGGCACTTAACCCTAATTACCCCTGTAAATCAGTCTGGATAAGAGCGTCTGCTAAATTACATACACTTAGCACACTGGCAATGATCCCCATACTAACTACAGTTTTTTACAATCACTTTGAAACTAATTTCGGAACCTTGATGTCATTTTTCAAAACTCTAGACACAAAACTCATAACCAATTATCAAAATGCAAATTTTTCAAAACTCTAACACTTTTTCCAATTGCTTGGATACAATACACATACAGCTAAAATCATTTGTTCATTGAACTAAAATCACCTGTTTTAAAATGACACAACTTAACATCAAAGTATTACCATTTCAAAATTGTATAATTCATTTCATTACAATGATCTAACTATCAATTGATACAACTGCTCAAAATGATAAGTAACTGTTGCATTACTCTTTATGCGTAGTTTTATGGAAACTGACTAACAATTTTCCATGTTAAGCTCATGAAAGTTTCAGGATAACGAGATCCATTGACACAATTACCGTGGAACATTGGACTACATTATCTATCGATATAATATTTCATCATCATTCTTTATCAGACACTGTTTCTATGGTCCCATGTACCACTTTTCTAGACCATGTTTTCAGATTTGACATTACTGTACACTCACCGGCCACTTTATTAGGTACACCTATCTAGTACTGGGTAGGACCCCCTTTTGCCTCCACAACAGCCTGAATTATTCACAGTGTTGTAAGTTAAGAGATCCCATTCTGCACACCACTGTTTTAGTTTTAAACAGCTGTTATTTGAGCATTTGTGGTCTTTCTGTTGGGTTGAATGAGTCTGGATGTCCTCTGACCTCTCTCATTAACAAGGTGTTTTTCACTGAATGTGTTTTGTTTATCGCACCATTCTCTGTCAGTCTCTAAACTCTAGAGACTGTAGTGTGTAAAGATCCCGGGAAGGCAGCTGTTTCTGAGGTGCTGGAATCACCATGTGTGGCATCAACAATCACACCACGGTCAAAGTTGCTTAGATTCTAATGTTTGGTCGAACAACATCTAAAGCTCTCTACTCTATATACTCTATATATTGAGTTGCAGGCAGCCACATGAATCGCTGTTCGAATGTAACCTTCCTTGATGAGCTAAATCAGGTCTGTGGAGCTGATGGTGTGACCTATGTCACTGTGTGGGATAATGTCAGGCTCCACTATGCTCAAATGGTGCAAGCATGGTTTCAGGCCCATCCACAATTTACCACCCTGTACTTACCCCCATACTCTCCTTTCCTTAACCCGATTGAGGAATTGTTCTCCATATGGAGGTGGAAGGTATATGACAGGCGCCCTCACGAACAAGCCGCCCTTGCATGCAATGACATCACGGCAGACCAGTGTCAGGCCTGGATTCGCCATGCCCGAAGATTCTTCCCAATGTTTGGCTAATGAAAACATCCATTGTGATGTGGATGAGAACCTGTGGCCAGATCCACAAGACAGGGTTGATGGACATATAGAAGTACAGTAATCAAATGTTTTGTTTTGCTTTTTACAGTAAGCCAGGTGAGGAACAGTTGACGTTTAACTGTTTTTTATTTTTTTGTAGCTAATTATTTTTGCTTTGATTCAAAGAAACCTATGTTGTGATTTTATTGTATTTCATCAATAAATGTAATATTTTGTTCAATGATTCCACTGTGTCTGTAGTATTCTCTCCACCAGTACTTTTACAGTGATGTATTTACATGTAGTAGCATAATGAAACATGTTTCACATATTTTGTACAATATTTAATGATTGTACGAACAACTACACAGTGAAACTATCGGTATCTTGTGTGTGGGTGATCTAAATGAATGGTCCTATGGTATTTCATGATAAATAAGTTATTTGAAACAATGATTCTGGAAGTGCAAGGTTTCTTTAAAGATATGAATGCACAATGCAATGTTTTGAACATTGGACAGCCTGTGTTACAAGTGATGACCGTTTTGAGTTTTGTGTCTAGAGTTTTGAAAAATGACCACAAGGTTCTGAAATTAGTGCCAAGGTGATTGTTAAAAACTGTAACACCCCTAAATGTACTCCAACAGGGATGTTCCTTCAAAAGAGACTACTGTGCAGCTTGTCAGAAAAGTTCATTGCCATTCAACCAAGTTGAGAGAAATGTACATATTTTACAATGTACATTCTGCTAGATCTGTATTCTGATTAGAACTGGGAAGGGGGCAGACAGTAATTGTTTATGGTTAGGTTTCAGGGAAGATTGCACAGCACTCACTCTACATGCCTGGGAAAAGATCAGTGCCTGTAGAGGGAAGATACAGACGATTGGTTTGGCATGTGGCCGGATGCCTGTCATACTTTCTATATCCTCTAAACTCATTACAAAACAGAAGTGAGTAAACCAATTCTATGTTTTGACATCAGGTGCTCATACTGTATTAATTTGAAAAAATACATTAGGAATCTTACTACAGTACCAGTCAAACGTTTGGACACACCTACTCATTCCAGGGTGTTTCTTTATTTTCATTATTTTCTACATTGTAGAATAGTTGTTCATAAACCTTTCCAGCCTTCGACACAAATGAGAAATTCTTTTCCTGGGACCCAAGCTTAGGAAAATATGCAACTCTGAGTAAATATCAGAACATTTTATTGCCCTTATGCCTAAATAATATAAATGTATTTTCATGTTTATTTTCCCAAATTAAAAACAAGGCCTCCCGGGTGGTGCAGTGGTTAAGGGTGTTGTACTGCAGTGCCAGCTGTGCCACCAGAGACTCTGGGTTTGCGCCCAGGCTCTGTTGCGACCGGGAGGTCCATGGGGCGAAGCACAGTTTTCCCACACGACATCTGTCCTTCTCACTATCAAGCATTAGTTTCGCTTCCCCACCCGCCATTTTTAAAAAGACCCGATGGGGCTCATTGCCTTCTTGAATTATGCAGAAACAGGCAGGGTTTAGGTTATGTCACGGATTTTGTTGGAAAGGGGAGAAAGTGTGCTTTACAATGGTATTGACATTACAGTATCTGGAAGTATTACGTTTTCGGGGCGCTAAAATAAGGTCAATTTTACGGACCAAGGCGATGTACAAAAATGAGTGAGTTTACGTTAGTTGTGTACAAGGCCAGGGGATTGTTTGAAAGATAAACTCACATCGACTACTGAGAGATAGTACTCCCTTATTTCTGCTGATCATCACCTGTCATAAAACGACTAGTTGACTGACTTCTCCACTGTGGAAGCACTGTTTTCTGAAGCATTCTGCCCTGCTCTGAAAAAACTCCCTGGGTTTACTATCATGCTGTGTATGTGTGGTCGGGACGTGGCGTTTTATTAATATGTTCGTTTTGAGAGACTCATTAATAGGGACTTCGCCACACAGAAAACACATTGTGGGCGCTCGCGCTGCAGCGTGTGGGTCGCGGAGTGATCTTCAAGAAAACTGCTGAAAAATAGATCCGGTAAACAGCGAAGCAGATGAGCTTCTCCCTCTACAACCTCTCCCCAAACTGAGACCGCTGATAAGCAGAGAGCGCAATGAACCGAGAGCGCAGTTGCACTTGGCCAAATGAATTCAATTAATGAAATAATTATACATTTACATCGCAACCCACCATTTTAAGGTCCGCAACCCACTCTGGGTCGTGACCCATACTTTAAGAAACGCTGTTGTAAAACAATAGTGAAGATATCAAAACTGTGAAAAAACACACGTGGAATCATATAGTAACCAAAAAAGTGTTAAACAAATCAAAATATATTTTATATTCAAAGTAGCCACCTTTTGCCTTGATGACAGCTTTGCACACTCTTGGCATTGTCTTAACCAGCTACATGAGGTAATCACCTGCAATGCATTTAAATTAACAGGTGTGCCTTGTTAAATGTCAATTTGTGGAATTTCTTTCCTTATTAATGCGTTTGAGCCAATCTGTTGTAAGGTAGGGGTAGTACAAGGTAGGGGTGGTATACAGAAGATAGCCCTATTTGGTAAAAGACCAAGTCCATATTATGGCAATAACAGCTCAAATAAACAAAGAGAAATGACAGTCTATCATTACTTTAACACATGAAGGTCAGTCAATATGGAACATTTCATTTAAAAAAAAGTTTATTCATGTGCAGTTGCAAAAACCATCAAGTGCTATGATGAAACTGGTTCTCATGAGGACCGCCACAGGAAAGGAAGACCCAGAGTTTCATCTGCTGCAAAGTATAAGTTCATTAGAGTTAATTGCACCTCAGACTGCAGCCCAAATAAATGCTTCACATAGTACAAGTAACAGACACATCTCAACATCAACTGTTCAGAGGAGACTGCGTGAACCAGGCCTTCATGGTCGAATTTCTGCAAAGAAATCAAATCAAATCAAATGGTATATGTCACATGCGCCGAATACAACAGTGAAATGCAGTGAAATGCTTACGTACAAGCCCTTAACCAACAACGCAGTTTTAAGAAAATACAAAAAAAGAAGTAAAGTTAAGAATAACAAATAATTTAAGAACAGCAGTAAATAACAATAGCAGGGATATATACAGGGGGTACCGGTACAGAGTAATTGTGCTGGGATTGTGCTGGGGCACCGGTGTCGAGGTAATTGAGGTAATATGTACATGAAGGTAGAGTTATTAAAAGGACTATACATAGATAATAGTAGAGAGCAGCAGCAGTGTAGAAGTGTGTGTGTGTGTGTGTGGGGGGTGGGGGAATTCAAATAGTCTGGGTACTGAAGGACACCAGTAAGAAGAAGAGACTTGCTTGGGCCAAGAAACAAGAATAGTGGAATTCTGTCCTTTGGTCTGATGACACCATTGTTGGTGTCTTGCTGAGACGCAGAGTAGGTGAACGGATTATCTCTGCATGTGTTGTCCCCACCCTGAAGCATGGAGGAGGAGGTGAGATGGTGTGGGTGTGCTTTGCTGATGACACCATCAGTGATTAATTTTAGAATTTGACCAAGTAGAGTGATGGAGTGCTGCATCAGTTGACCTGGCCTCCACAATCATCCTTAACATAATTGAGATGGTTTGGGATGAGTTGAACCGCAATGTGAAAGAAAAGCAGCCAACAAGTGCTCAGCACAATCATTTTTTATTTTCTATTTAAGCAGGGAGTCATGCTGAGACCACAGAGTTTTTCGTAGAGAAGTCCTGCATGAACACATAAATAAACAACACTTACCCTATACATATCTATATACACATAGTGACGTATATGCTGGGAGTCAGGAAGCAGGTGCAGAAGGTACGTTCAATTAATAAGAAAAGGCAGATAAACAAAACAGGAGAAGTGTACTGAACGTGAACAAGTACTCTCTGACGAGGCAACTGAGGGCTAAATGAAGGGAGAGTAATCAAGGTGATTATGAGGTCCAGGTGTGTGTAACGATGGGGAGGAGGTGTGCGTAATGACGACCCCGGTGATTAGTAGACCGGCGACGTCGAGCACTGAAATGGGGGTGCAGGACTAGGCGTAACATTACCACCCCATCCCCCCCACCCCCGACGTGTGGCTCCAGGACGACACAGGCCAGAACGACGGCCACCGGGAACTGGAGCCGACCCCCACGACGTTGGGAGTCAAGGAGGGACCTGGGGGTATCATTGATGTCCAGGGGAGGCGGACGGTTGTCTCGGGGGATGGCACCAACCAGGGACCAGGAACCCCCGGTAGTTGATGGTGAGTTGTAGTCAACCTCATTAATCCTCAAGGTCTCACAAGCCGGGCGATCAGCTGTCGGCAGGGCAGGTGGAGCGGGGGGTTCCTTGTGGACAGCCAGACATGATCACAGGGATGGAACACGTGAGCCTGACTGAGGTGGCGGTCCGTCTGCTCCTTCTGGCAGCGGACGGCACGCTGGAGCCTCACATCCAAACCTCCTCTGTGTGCGGAACCATACGTCCACCGCAGAGGCTTCAGTCTGGCTCGAGGTCCATGGGGTCTGGGCTGGCTGATATCCCAGGACACACTGGAAGGGAGTCCACCCGGTGGAGGACTAACAAAGTGAGTTCTGGGCATACTCTGTTCAGGGAAGGAACCGGGCCCACTCCCCCTGCTTGTCCTGGCAGTGACTCCTAAGGATCTCCCCATCTCCTGGTTGGTCCTTTCCACCTGCCTGTTGGACTGAGGCCGGTACCCGGATGTGAGGCTGGTCGTGGCCCCTAGTTTCTCCATGAAGTTGTTGTTTTCCATTCATCCCCCTCCCGGATGCAGATTAGATTTTTTACTAAACAGATCCAGTTTAGTAAAAAACAAAACGGCCCTGTGGAGCTGTTCGATGGTGGCCGGAACCAACGGGAGAGGGTAGCAGCTCTTGTTGGTGATGGAATTGAGGCTTCTGTAATCGATGCATGGACGTAGAACTCTGTCCTTCTTGGCCACGAAAAAGAAGCCTGCTGACACGGGGGAGGTGGATGAGCAGATGAAACCCTTCCAAGGCCTCGGTTTCATCCACGACAGAGGGTAGACGTGGCTGCAGGGAGGTGGAGAGTCTGCAAGCAGGTTGATGGCACAGTCCCAGTGGTGATGAGGACGGAGACAGGTGGTGCGGTTCCTGGAGAAAACCTCCCGGAGATCCTGTTAAACCTCTGGGATGTTGGGCTGGAGGGCAACCACAGGACTCTAAACCAACGTGGGACCACACGGTAAGGGAAAGCAGGTCTTTTGAAATCCAGGTGCCCAGGCGATGATTCTCATCCTTGACCAGAAAATGGTGCAGTCATGACGTTGGTGCTAGGGGAGGCCAAGGATGACTTTGTGTACAGGTGCATTGATGATGAGGAAGGCTTTCTTGGTGCAGAGGTCCCAAGTCTTGGACCAGAAAAAGAGAGGAGAGCAGGTACGAGGTGATGTTCAAGGAGGAGGCGATGGCCTGGTTGGGGGCCTCCGTGGCATCGCCTGGGCGAGGGCCTCCGTGGCACCGTAATCCACTAAAGCTGTAGAGACAACACGAGGGCCAGCCAGCCAGTGAAATGGAAACCAGGAAGGGTGTGGCCAAAAGCGATAATGATGGAATACTTACACCTACCCCGGGAGATGGATTATCATGGGGCCGCCCCTCTGTCCCTGTGGATCCCAGGTTGCGACGCACCAGGCACCGTTGATGCTGGTGCCCCTCCTGGCCACAATAGAAACATAGTCCCAGCTGTCTCCGGCGACGTCACTCTGCCATAGAGAGGTGTATGGTCCCTACCTTCATGGTGTCATGACTCTCTCTCCTTGCTGAGGATCAAAGGTGCCAGATCAACTAGCAATGGCTGACAGATAGCCAAACTCTCTCTCTCTCACAGGGCCGATTTTATGACTTTCTCTTTCTTGGTCTCTAGTTTGGGAGAATGGAATGTCTGGGTGTTACAGAGATACTCTTGCCCAAAACATTTAAACATCAAACAATGGACAAAAGGACAATATATTTCAACATCTGAATGTTGGGAATGAAAACAGAGGGAATATGGTAAATTAATGTATTTTATCAGAAAGATGTTATAACAAAAACATTGTACCTTTAAAGAGCTTTCACACTGCATATATGAGATTTACATCTAAATGTTGTACAACTTATATGATTAAATATGAAACTATTTTTGAAAAGATAGCAATGTGAGTTTTGCTTTCTAAATGAGAATAGTTTTTCTTGCAAACTTGTGCCCAGTCAGTTGCCATGCCCAAGTGAGCTCAGAGTTTGCGTCAACATGATGGAACCGCCTTTCAGGCCAGAGTGCTTCTAATGACTCGCTGAGAATTTAAATACAGACCATAGAACATGAGAACCTGGTCCACACGTTGAAAGACCAGAAAATGGTAAGACCCTCTGAAGCTCTCGATGAGTGAAGAAGGTAAAGACTAGACCAAATATTCAGTCTGCAGCTGGGTAGGTAAAGTAGTCTAGGACAATTTGACAAGTTTCATTCTAAGAACACTCCAAGACAAAGTAGCCTTCAACTAAGAAGGACATTGTGACCTCAGGTGGACAACCAGAGACTTACATCGAACTACTCCCGAGACGGATCAAGTGGTTTCAACAGAGAGACGACAGAGAAAGACATATACACTTAAATATATATTGCATTTCTAATCCGAATGAGTGATTGTTAGGGTGAGGGTGCTAAATATTCTGGCTATGGGGAACGTAGTTTCCAAATGTATGTACGATAAGTTAACTCCTTGTCTCTCCCTCTACTAGCATGCCCTCCCTTTCCATTGCGTAACCAAACTAGGGACCTGTTTTCATTGAATTGTGTATGTAATCAATAGCCTATGCTGTGTGTGTTTACACATTCTGTGTGATGACTTGTAAAAAATAAAAAATAAAGCAAATTTGTGTATTGCTGATTCATACTTGTCTGGGAAGGACAGTCGGTCTGACTGGTGGGTAGGCTGGGGGGCTGGCTCGCTGGGACGACTTGTTGGAGGTGAATCCTGTCAGGTGTTGTCGAGGCGGTGGAAGACGCAGAGGAACCCTTCCATAGCTGACCCAATTGTGCTAGCTGATTATGGTGTTGGCAGGCTAGATGTCTCTGTTCATTGACTGACTGGGAGATGCCTTCCTCTTCTGCTGCAACGTCGAGCGCCGGAGCGTGGGAGTGGGAGTAGGCGTGACACACATCAATTACACAATACTATGAAAAGAAAACACAAAACACGAAAAGCAAAACACAATCATATTTGTCTCACTGCAAATAGCATATTACAATGCCTTTGTTTCAACTAGACAATGTTGTTGCCAACACAGATGTGAATGAATATGACTTCCTCAGTCATTTTGATGATGATTCCTTTTCTAGTCGTCTGTCTTTGAACTAGAGTACTGAAGGAGACACACATGCACACACGCACACGCACACCCACACGCCACACAACCCACCCTCCCACACCCCTGGCTTTGGGTCCGTGAAAGACAATACAGAAATGGGCTCGAATTGTTGAGGAATTTCAAAGGTCTCAGGCTGTTTCTTTGAGAAGACAGAGAGCCGTTCGTCTTGTCTACAGCCGACACACAATGGTTTTCCTGAAAAGCGTGTCAGGAACTGTCAGAATCATCAGAGCTCATCAGAAAAGAAAGGCAAGGAGGGATTTGAAGAACCCCTGACACATTACAACAATCCTGAATAACGCAGGGCTTTGAAACAATGAGGAAAATCAGGGGAGAAAGAAATCTATTCATATGAATAGTGACAGGTTTTTAATTTTATTTTTTATTATGATTATTTTTTACAAAGGAGGGGATGTACACATTCTCCTGAAGCCCATTGCAAAGCCCACTCCCATGGGGTTGCAGAGGGGGAGGAGGGGGTGGGATGGGATGGGGCTTTTATGTGTCTATAAGAAGGGGTACTGCTACTCAAACCATCATACACACATGTACACACACACATAAAATTGACTCTGTTCCTTTACATCCCTTTGTATGTCAGTCAGTGGGCTTCATGTGTTACAGTTAAGAGACCGCCCTCGGTCTAAGTCTGTCACAAATAAAGTCATCACAGAGAGAGAGAGAGAGAGATAGAGAGAGAGAGAGAAAGGCTTGGTTTCATACTTATTTTGAAATCAAGGCCTCTAGGCCGCAAACCAGTAAGTCAGACACACATTCTCCCAAGACTTCACGCCTGGGACTCAAATCTTTTAATCCCCTTTGTGTGTGTGTGAGTGTGTGTGCATGTTCAGGTGCATTCAAGGGATTTCTTTGCTGATGAAATGACTGGATGGTGAAATAATAAAAGGCCTTGGAGAAGAAATAGCAGATAGAAACGTAACATATAGAGCTGCCAAGTCTCGTATTTGACACATCCAGGGAAACACATCTCTATCTGATCTACAGTATTCGCTCTGAATGATCTTTTCAGCATTTACTGTAATAGCCTCAGGAAACTCTAACTTGTGGAAGATTCGCCTGTTAAAATAGTAGAAGGGTTGGCTGAGCGAGGCAAAGTGGAGGGCATGGGGACTCTGCAGCTTATCCCAATACATATTCATGTGCGCAGTCCACCTATGCACAGTGAGGCAGGCTAGAACAGGCCAGAGCAATGCAAGACAGGACAAGTGGGTTTGGGATAATCACGTTTATATACTGTTATCTGGTCTTATTCACAATATCGTCTAAGGGCTTAGATATTTATGCTATTGAGAACGGCAGTATTTATTGTTTGACCTTTGAAACGAGAATAATACATGAAAAAAATACATAACTACCACACAGGTGCGAAAGGAATACGGGTGGAAGAGAGAGAGGCAGAGAGAAAAGACAATGACCATCACATGACCATCACATCATACCACCGATGTCTTCCCCCATTCTCTCACCCCCCTCTTCTCTCTCCCTCTCCTCTCCTCTCCTCCTTTCTCAATGTTGTTCTCTAAATCCTTGAGAGCCAGGGGCATGGCTCTCTGCCTGTCAAAGGAGCAGTGTTGCTGGGTCAAGTATTGACTGGCCAGGCCTGTGTGGCTACAACCCCCAGGCCTTGGTCTCCTTCACCCACTCCTTCAAGGCTTCCTTTAATCTCTCTCTCTCTCTCTCCCTCCCAATCCATCCCTTTGATGTGTTGATGCCCTTCCTTAACTCACTCCATATTTGAAATATCTCTTTCGCCGTGCTTCATATACTGCTAGCTAAATCCAGTCATAGTGGATTCATATGTGGTAACTTTGGTGGCAAGCGAGGGCTTAACACTGTGTAGGTCCACAGCCAAATGACCTCTAATCGTTATATGGAAGGCAAACAGACACACTATAGCTCCTACAAGTTCTCACAGTCTCACGTCAGACTTAGACGTTGGTCCATGTTTCTCAAATGTCGAATTTCACAGTGTTTGAGGTTAAGGTTAGACATATTTTTAAGGTCAGGGTAAATTTTAGACATTAAGTTTAGCTTAGACTCCTCCAGAGTTATGGTGTCTGGGGGAGCCTGGAACGGTCAGTTGAGGGGTTATAAACTGTGGTTAGACTCATGTGAAAATCCATGTTTGTGTGTATGCATGTGCGTAGTTTAGAAATGATATACTCTGGGTATCAGACAGATAAATATTATTGGAGTTTATGAACACTGATTAAATAATTACTTGACATTAAGTTTAGACATTAACTCCATATTTTAAGGTTAGGGTTAAGTTTAGACATTAACTCCATATTTTTAAGGTCAGGGTTAAGTTTAGACATTAACTCCATATTTTTAAGGTCAGGGTTAAGTTTAGGTATTAACTCAGAAATCTTAAGGTTAGGCATTAACTCCAAATTGTTAAGATAAGGGTTAAGGTTTCGGATAGGCTTAAAACCCAAATATCCAAAACAACTTTATATCGCAGGATTCAAACTTGCAACCTTAGCGTGGTACGCCTGAGACTGGCTCACGACCAAGGACAAATCTATTTGACACCGAGACAAGACTGAGACACTCAATATGTGGTTGACTGAGACACTCAATATGTGGTCTCGAGTACTACAACACTGCTTACTGGTCTGCTGCTCTTGGGAACTAGATGGAGGCATCCACATAGGAGGTTAGCTAGCACTGTTAGAGTTATTAGCAATAGCCAGCTAGCAGAAGCTAGAATGTTAGCCATCAAACTATCTACACAGGAAGAATGTTGAGGTCAAAAACAAAATAAACTATGTTAAGCCATGCTGATTTAGTAAGATAAATCCAAATGGACAGAAACACTGAACAGGCTGAGCGTACATTTCTGTGACTAGCTAACTTTAACTTGCTAGCTCAGTGACTACTGCTGGGCGAAGAAATATGCACATCTTCCTGTTTACAGTGTTCCCTATGGAAAATCAGACTAGCGCCACAAAACCAACCAGTGGCCAGAAATATATTACACCCGGGTTTAGGGATGTTTAAATCAAATCAAATCAAATCAAATCAAATTTTATTTGTCACATACACATGGTTAGCAGATGTTAATGCGAGTGTAGCGAAATGCTTGTGCTTCTAGTTCCGACAATGCAGTAATAACGAACAGGTAATCTAACTAACAATTCCAAAAAAACTACTGTCTTATACACAGTGTAAGGGGATAAAGAATATGTACATAAGGATATATGAATGAGTGATGGTACAGAGCAGCATAGGCAAGATACAGTAGATGATATTGAGTACAGTATATACATATGAGATGAGTAGCCAAAGAATCCCCGGCTGCCACGTGAAGGGTATTCGCAGGTATAAACTGTAAACCCACTTTTTTTCAGTGTGCATTACATATACTCACTTCTTAATCCCTTCTGATGCATATCAAAGTAGTGTAGGGGAGGTATACGACTTATCAATGATGTAGTACAATAGAGAAATCATGCACAAAGTAGCCTACACAATCGCAAAGCACATGAAATATATACACAAAGCACGCCACGCAGATAGCCTAGTTTCAGCGGAATTTCATCTGCAGGCAGCAAGATTGTGCAGTTCTCAACTGGTTCTGCATTGGAGCAGCTCACAGAAGAATGACATCGGTAGCCGGTAGGATAGGAAAGACTTATGTAATCTACGAGTAAATACTAACTAAGGCACTCTAAACCAACGTGGAACCACACGGTAAGGGAAAGCAGGTCTTTTGGCATCAAGGTGCCCAGGCGATGATTCCCATCCTTGACCAGAAAATGGTGCAGTCATGACGTTGGCGCTAGGGGAGGCCAAGGATGACTTTGTGTACGGGTGCATTGATGATGAGGAAGGCTTTCTTGGTGCAGAGGTCCCAAGTCTTGGACCAGAAAAAGAGAGGAGAGCAGGTACGAGGTGATGTTCAAGGAGGAGGCGATGTCCTGGTTGGGGGCCTCCGCGGCACCGCCTGGACGAGGGCCTCCGCGGCACCGCCTGGATGAGGGCCTCCGCGGCACCGCCTGGACGAGGGCCTCCGTGGCACCGTAATCCACTAAAGCTGTAGAGACAACACGAGGGCCAGCCAGCCAGTGAAATGGAAACCAGGACGGGTGTGGCCGAAAGCGATGATGATGAAATACTTACACCTACCCATGCAATGGGTATGCAAACCAGGTATAGAAAAAGTTTAGTGTTAGTTAGTAGGCGTGTCTTTATTATGGATTATATGGACTAAGTGATATATGACATGCTATTTTATCAAATAAATTCTCTGTAATCAATTTGACCTGATTAAACTAATCATGTAATTGTAATTAACTAGGAAATCGAGGCACCACAGAAGAATGTTTATAGAGCTGTTGTCTTCCAAAAAGCCCTGGTAAACTTTTATATCAATATCGTCACCTTATCAGTCTCATCTGAATGACGTAAAATTCTTGGATATTTTCATGAACCTTGGCCTTTATTTATTTGACCCTTATTTAACTAGGCAAGTCAATTAGAACAAATTCTTATTTTTAATGATGGTCTAGGAACAGCGGGTTAATTTTTTATTTTACCTTTATTTTACTAGGCAAGACAGTTAAGAACAAATTCTTTTTTTCAATGGCAGCCTAGGAACAGTGGGTTTACTGCCTGTTCAGGGGCAGAACAACAGATTTTGTACCTTGTCAGCTCAGGGATTTGAACTTGCAACCTTTCAGTTACTAGTCCAATGCTCAAACCACTAGGCTACCCTGCTTTGTTCAGGGGTAGCACAGAATTACATATACACAGGATGGGTCATACATTGATTACTAATTATGTCATAAAAGGTTACGTCCCTGGTGGACGGAACCGATATGACGGCTGGTTAAACAAAGAAAGGGAGTTGGGTTTGAATGGAAGCGCGGGAAGACTGAGGAGTAAAATGATTGGGTCTCTATCGGACCTTATGAAGCTATGCTATCGTAAATACAGAATCTTATGCATTCTAAATAACTGCCCATTCGGAAAAGGAAAATGCAAGAAATATATTTACTCTGAGCTACGCTTCGATAGATTGTTCGAAGATGGAAGGTTGGGTTTCCCGGCAGAGATCTCCCTTGTCCTTTGAAAAATATTTGTGGGCTAATATGTTGTAGTGTGTGGTAGAACAGATACGTGGTAGTACCCTGTCGTTATGAAGAGATTGTTCGTCCTTTCCTAGCCCACGTTTATAGCTGCTGCTGATGACTCCACATCTAGGATGTATCACTTCTTTAGTGAATAAGAGTTCAAAGTTCATACCAAGTTGCCATACTATAAGCTCATGCTATATTCTGGCTGGTATAGTCAAAATTCATCCTTCCAGCGTGGCGATCGTCACTTCCACGTTGAAATTAGCCCTTTTAAACGTATGGACACTGTTAGGTTTTTGTCGTTCAACCATTTGCAATCAATCTTCCCTGTGACCTGCCCTGTCTGGAACTGTGAGGAGTAACAGTGTAATCTACGTTGCTAGCTACCATGACAAAGACCAAAGCCGGTGGGAGTACCATTGAGGACAGTGGTGTCTCTCTATCACACGTGAAGGATCTTTTAAATGAATAAAAAAGACCTACAAGCAGTTGTTACAACAGCAAGGAAATAGCTTCAAGTGTTTTATCCAAATACTTCTGGATTCTACTAATAAAAGAATGGATGATCTTACCAGAGGTCCAGGACCTGAAGAACAGTTTGCAGTTCTCCCAGGGTCAGCTCGATGAGTGGAAACACGAGAACGGCAGGATGACAACAATCTGCAAGTCACTGAGAGAGGACATCAGTTCTGTGTGTGAATCCATGGTAACAATGATAGATCAATCAGACTGTTTCGGGGGACAATCAAGCCGGAACAACATAGTTGTGGACGGAATTACAGAATCTCCACATGAGACCTGGAAGGAGTCTGAGACCAAAGTGAGGGAAATGATCTCTGAGAAATTGAAGATGGACCACAGGTAGATTGAGGTGGAGCGCGCTGGACTGGAAAATCCAACATGTTCCTGGTCAAGTTCCTGAGGTTCAAGGACAAGGTAGTTGTTCTTGAAAGAGCCAAGAACTTGAGAGGAACTTATATCTTCTTCAACAAGGACTATCCTGACGCTGTGTGCCAGAATAGGAAGAAAGTGATCCCAGCCATGAACACTGCTAGAGCGCGTGGGGACATTGCTGACATCTGCTATGACAAGCTCATTGTCCACCCTCCCTCCCAGAAGTGTGGAAGGGATGAGACAAATAGATTCAATGGTTGTAAAGATGGGGAGAGCTCTGGCCATAATAAAAGAAATGCTCTGCTTTTTTGACACCACACTCGAAAAAGCAAGTTTTGTAGGCTCTAGTTTTATCTAATCTTGATTACTGTCCATTTGTGTGGTCCAGGACTGCAAGGAAAGACCTAGTTAAGCTGCAGATGGTCCAGAACAGCGAGGCATGTTTTGCTTTTCATTGAAATCAGAGG
>NC_056454.1:2685916-2758416 GCF_018296145.1 Oncorhynchus tshawytscha | reverse complement strand
CACTGTCCACTGCTTCTTCTGTAAGTGCAAGCCTTACTCAAGCAACAAACAAGGAGCAGACTTTGACTTTCATTTAATTGCCTGTATTCTTCTATTTTTACATTATACAGTGCGTCTGACCTGGTGACCTGTTCCTTCCCAGCTCCTTCATCTGTCAGAGGACGTGTGTGTGTGTGTGTGTACGCATGTGTGCTTGAGTGCCAGCATGCTTGCCTTCGTGTGTGTGTGTGTGTGTGTGTGTGTGTGTGTGTGTGTGTGTGTGTGTGTGTGTGTGTGTGTGTGAGAGAGGGAAGACATCTACCATATGGCCTAGACTTCTGCATCTCAGATCCTGCATAATCAGAGCTCAATACCACACCTAGACGACACAGGGCACAGACAGCACAACAGGAAAACAGTAGGAGATCTACAATATATTATTTCAAATGTATGTATCTGCCACCTATAGATATGAAGGTGAATATGGTGGCAGATAGTTATTGTTAGCGTATTGTCATTTGAAGGGTTTAAATTACTTCACTGTGCTGATGAAGATTATTAATGCAATGCATTTATAGTGTTTATAGTATACAGTACAATTTATGATTGCATTATATGCTATTGTATGGCAACTATGTACCACACATATTTAAAACAGACATAGTAGCTTTTATGTGGCTACACTCACGCACGCATTCACAAATACACACAGAAACCCACAGACACACACAGACACGCACAGACACACACACACACACAGATGCACGCGCGCACACACACACACACACACACACACACACACACACACACACACACACACACACACACACACACACACACACACACACACACACACACACACACACACACACACACACACAGAGTCATGAGCAAGTGGGATCAGTGAGAGAGGGACCTACTCCCCTACTTAACAGCAATCAGCCATTCCCTCATTACGGGGCCGTGGGTTTCGTGTAACACTAAACCCAATCCCTCTGCTATCCTGTCTCACATTAGTTCCACTTAGTTGGGTCCCAATGACTTATTCAGTGTAAATGCGGAGAGTGACAATCAGCGACGGACCGAGGTGACTCTTTAATGGCTGACTACGTTCGGGAACGACGAAATAACAAGGCAGAAAAAGAGGGGTGATACAGGGTGGGGGGAGAGAAAGGTGTGGGTCCTTAACTGAGATATTATCTAAAGGAAATCATGTGTGTGAATAGATTTGAAAATACTACATGTGACTCAATGAATGAATTGATACTATTTGAAATAACTAAGTCATTGACTGTGAGAATAGAAATAATGTATTGTGGGGACAAATATATATGGGGAGATGGTCAGTGGTCCTCTCAACCTTATTGTGAAGTGTTTAATAATGGAATTGAGAAATATGACTTTAATAACTGAAATATTATCTTAAATAATAATATATATAATTTTTCTAAGACAAGCATTAACATAGAAAATCAGAGGAAGTAATGTAGATGATTGGTTGGCTTGTTTATTATGAACTGACAGTAATAACACCAAAACCACACTGTGTCATCAGCATCAACATATAAAGAGAAGGTTCAATAAATATAGTATCGTGTGTCAAAAAGTCACAAGCTCATGTATGAAAATGTACATTTCCATTTTAATGACGATAAGTAAGAAATCAATGAAATAAAGATGCTGCGTGAAAGGACGTTTAATGCCATATTAATGAAATCTGTTATGAAATGTGTGACAAGCTCCTTCAGTCTTCATTTCCAATTGGCAAGGGGGATGTCTTCAGGGAGAGAGGGGTTTTAACAGTAGATTGTCAGCAGCCAGCGAACGCATGAGCAACTTTACTCAATCTGTCACACTCTGAGAGTTTGCTCACTTAATCTGGCTTTGTTGTTTTAATGTGTGTGTTTGTGTTGGTGGAGTGTATAGGGTTAAGTGTGTTTGTTGGTGTTTAATTGTTTGTGCTTGTTTAAGTGTGGGTAGAGTTTATGGGTGCGCTTGTGTGTGCATGTGTGTGTGCATCTCTGTGTCAACGTGTTTTTGAGTTGGAATGTGTGCTTGTGGTGGAGCATATGACTGTGTGTGTGTGTGTGTGTGTGCACGTGTTTGGTACCTGTAGGTCCTCTGGGTGCTCTCTCTCTCTCTCTCTCTCTCTCTCTCTCTCTCTTTCTCTCTCTCTCTGTGTGAAGAAAGAGAGCCAGGTAGATGACACTGATCTACATCTCAGAACAGCTCTCATCTCTCAGCTCCAGCTCCCTGTTACCATGCGGTGGCCATTTTAAGCAGATGGTCTCCAAACAGCCTGTCATGTTTACTGCTGCTTCTATAAAAGACAAAAGTCCAACAACACTGTCCCTCAGGAGACCCCCGGGACCCACACAGGGCCCTGCTAACACCTGCCTGGGGGGCCCATAACACACACAGATGCATGTAAGCACACACATGCACACCGGCACGCACACATGCACGGCCGCTTGTACGCACTCAGACATACACACAGAGACGCATACACACATACACACACAGCGGAGGAAGTACAAATACATAAACACACACAAACAAAAACAAAGCGCACGTAAATGCAAACACCCCTCGACCTGCCTTGCTCCCCAGCCATCATCATTCAGCTTGCACATCACACTCAGTCACACACACACACACACACACACACACACACACACACACACACACACACACACACACACACACACACACACACACACACACACACACACACACACACACACACACACACACACACACACACACACACGTACACACACACACAATCTAAAACTCCTCCGCCAAGCTTATCAGGTGACATGCTACATTTACTGCAATTAAACAAGCATGCCATTTGAATACCCGATGACACCTGGCAACCTGCTCCGCGGGCTCTGCATATAATCAGGTCCCCGTGGAGCCCTAGAGAAATTGTCCGTGTCACAGTTAATGAAGGAAATTTGCATTGTTATCTCAATTAAGACGGTGTGGGGGGAGAGAGGATAATGAAGCTCCACTTCTGAATTAGTTAATCGTCAAAAACTTGTACAAATGTGTTCGCATGGCCCTATAGGCCTGCTGTAGATTCAACCGGGGTTGCCGGGGTTACGTCAGGGAGAGGGGGAGAGGACAGGGAGAGAGAAGGAGGGGAGAGCAATGAGGCAGGTGCTGCTGGACGTCTCTCCGGTCTCCTCGGGAGTCAAGATGGCTACTCTGATCCCATGGCTGGCCTCTCTCCCTCTCTCTTGTTTTCTCTCGCTCGGTTTCTCCCCATTTTGCTTTCACCCCTCTCTCTCTCTCTCTCTCTCTCTCTCTCTCACTTGTTTTCTCCCCCTCTCAGTTCTTCTCGAGGTGTGTGTCTACTGTACTCTCCTTCTCTCTCCCTCCTCCTCCCTTTCTCTGTCCCCCAGATGCAATAAGTCTGAAGCAGACCAGCAGAAGAGACCTTAATAAAACCCCAGGTGTTTTGTCTCACCCCCTTCCAGAGGTCAGAACTCAACTTGACTGTGTAGTTAATACACAGACTAATATGATGAAACAGCATTGGGGGGGAAGCGTTTAGGTATTACTGTAAGGGTTTGTCCCAATTCATTGTTTTGACATATTAAACGAGTGCTTTAGAGGCTACTTGGAGTGACAGAATGACTGTACTTTTGTGTCTGCGAGTGTGTGTGTGTGTTTGGTTGCAGTGGGGGGGGGTGTACTTGGAGTGTTGCATTGACCTTATGTTTGTGTGGGGCGAACTAAAGGCCATGACTAAAGGCCTACAAAAATGCCTCAAGTGGCCTTTAAATTATTTATAAGATCCAAGTCATGAGATGATGGTGGTGAAGTGGCGGTACAGACACACGAAATGGTCTCCTTAAGAGGTTTATGTGCCAGATAGCCATGGGCGAGTAGCTACGGCTTCAGAGACAGAGTGCAACCTGGGAACAGGGAGATGATTTGCAGAGGTCAAAAGGAAATGTAACCTTTTTCATAGGTTTTACGCCCAATCAAACTGGAAAATAACAAAAACTACATGTCATACTGGAAAGTGGAACTGGTAACTGGTTTCACAAAGGTGGAAGGAGATTTTGCACATGAGCTGGATAAAAATATGACACACTAAATAGTTAAATAGGAATTCCTGCTCACTGTTTTCTGACCAAGACCATGTTGACTGAAGCATTGTATTTCCAATAGCTTTATTTAAATATGACTAAAGGGGCAGCATCACAATACCTAATATGCCACCAAAAGTAACATACAACCGATATGGCCGCATAAGTGATATAAGGCTATTTCAGAGTCCAAAGCAGCAGAGCCTCAACAGTCCGACGGCCCATTGTGACACAGATACTTGGCTTTGAGACCACCGTCCGCAGGAGACGCACAGCTCGACCGTGCACCTCCACAAAACTCCCAACCAACGCAGAAATGCGTACCCAGCTCCTGTTCTTTTGAATGTCGTGACAGATGGAGAAATTGCTTGAGAATTCAAAAAAGTATGAAAGCTAACGGTCCAATATTCTAAAAGACTGCTGTGTTGATGCGTACACGTTTTGGACACCTTGTTGAGCTGTTAGAGAGGTCTAGCTATGGCTACAGTACACACAGACACACACGCACATACACACACACAGTCTTGTACAGCTAACCTTGTGGGGACACACAATTTAGTCCTACTCAAAATCTTATTTTCCCTAACCCTAACCCGTACTCTTACCCTTACCCTAAACTTAACCCTAACCCTAACCTTAACCTCGAAACCTAACCTCAACCCTAATTGTAGTTCCTAACCCTAACCCTAAAACTAACCCTAGCTTATGACCCTAACCCTAACCCTAAACCTAACCCTAGCTCCCCACCCTAAGCCTAAAACTAACCCTAGCTCCTGACCCTAACCCTAAACCTAACCCTAACCCGTACTCTTATCCTTACCCTAACCCTAACCTTAACCTCGAAACCTTAACCTTGAAACCTAATTGTAGTTCCTAACCCTAACCCTAAAACTAACCCTTAACCTAACCCTAGCTTCTGACCCTAAACCTAAAACTAACCCTAACCCGTACTCTTACCCTTACCCTAACCTTAACCATAACCTTAACCTCGAAACCTAACCTAAACCCTAATTGTATTTCCTAACCCTAACCCTAAAACTAACCCTAGCTCCTGACCCAAACCCGTAACCAGGTCTGATACTGACAATTAATCCCTTCATGCATAATTCCAATCCGTCTGAATTACATCAGATAAATAACTATGTGGCAAATTTTTCACCACAGTAGATAATCCCACTGCCTCAGGTCTAGCGCAGCTAAACATGACTTGAGGGATTTAGTGTACGTAACACCTCCTTTACTGAAAGTCTGACACACACACACACACACACACACACACACACACACACACACACACACACACACACACACACACACACACACACACACACACACACACACACGCACACACACATACTTCAGATCCCCTCATCTGATAGCCATTGGTTACACTGTCAGCCAGTTCTCTATTACTCCCATTTGTCAGAGCGTGATATAATCGTCATTACATGCATTTCTCTCATTGACTATGCAGGATGAATGTACAGTTATCTCATCCTATTTCTCCGTGACTAAGGGGATTTAGAGAGAGACAAGAACAGAGGTGTTATTCATCTGCTCCCAGATGTCATTGATTTGAATGTCTCCTATTTTATCACCCTGAGTATAATCACACATGCACAAACACGCACATACATAAAAGCACGGGCACACACACACACGGTCTGTGCATTTAAGTGTGTGTCTGACACAGAACTAGTTGTGTAAACTCACAGCCAGCTGCTCTCACATCCAAACAATAGTAGAACTTCTGAACCTCTGGGGAAACAAAGTGTTTGAAGTAGTGACATCTCTGGTTCTGGGTGCATGGATCAAATAGAGAGCCAGATCTAGTGCTACAAACCAAAGAGAATTTAGTGATTGAGAACATCTGTGACCATGGTTCTGAAAGGGACAGGCTGGGTTTGGATGGGAAGGGAGAGAGGCACAGCTGGGACTGGGAGGGAGGGCATGCACTCAGGGAGAGCACATGTTAAAAAAACACATGCGCCTGCCAGAGCAACAGGTTCAGCATGTTCACAATATACATATTGTATTTTAACAACCTCAATTTAAGTCGTTTTTATAGGTTCCAGTTAATGTGCAATTGTAATGGCATATTTCTGTAGGCACTAATAGAGGCTAATTCTGTCATGGGTCGTTAGACTATGGAGAAACTCATGGGGATTTTGGAGGGTTGTTGGATAAATACAGAAAATAAGGTTTGTGGTAAAAACACAGGTTTATGAGATCTTATAAATTCTGCTCTATGAGATAATCTTCATCAGCTAAGTTGTTTTTTTTCTTCACTTTTATTTAACCAGGTAGGCCAGTTGAGAACAAGTTCTCATTTACAACTGCAACCTGGCCAAGTTAAGGCAAAGCAGTGCGACAAAAACACCAACACAGAGTTACACATGGTATAAACAAACGTACAGTCAATAACACAATAGAAAAAGTCTATGTACAGTGTGTGCAAATGTAGTAAGATTAGGGAGGTAAGACAATAAATAGGTCATAGAGGCGAAATAATTACAATTTAGCATTAACACTGGAGTGATATATGTGCAGATGATGATGTGCAAGTAGAGACACTGGGGTGCAAAAGATTAAAAAAATAACAATATGGGGATGAGGTAGTTGGGTGTGCTATTTACAGATGGGCTGTGTACAGGTACAGTGATCGGTAAGCTGCTCTGACAGCTGATGCTTAAAGTTAGAGAGCGAGATATAAGTCTCCAGCTTAAGTGATTTTTGCAATTCGTTCCAGTCATTGACAGCAGAGAACTGGAAGGAGCAAAGACTTGTAGATGACCTGGAGCCAGTGGGTTTGGCGATGAATATGTTGTGAGGGCCAGCCATTGAGAGCATACAGGTCGCAGTGGTGGGTAGCATATGGTTATTTTGTAAATGACATCGCCGAAGTCAAGGATCGGTAGGATATCCAGTTATACGAGGGTATGTTTGGCAGCATGAGTGAAGGATGCTTTGTTGTGAAATATGAAGCCGATTCTAGATTTCATTTTGGATTGGAGATGCTTATGTGAGTCTGGAAGGAGAGTTTACAGTCTAACCAGACACCTAGGTATTTGTAGAGTTCCACATATTCTAAGTCAGAACCGTCCAGAGTAGTGATGCTAGTCAGGCGGCAGGTGCGGGCAGCAATCAGTTGAAGAGCATGCATTTAGTTTTACTAGCATTTAAAGTAGTTGGAGGCCACTGAAGGAGTGTTGTATGGCATTGAAGCTCGTTTGGAGGTTTGTTAACACAGTGTCCAAAGAAGGGCCTGATGTATACAGAATGGTGTTGTCTGTTTAGAGGTGGATCAGAGAATCAGGTGGGCCCGAGATTTCAACCCTGTGGCACCGCCATAGAGACTGCCAGAGGTCCGGACAACAGGCCCACCGATTTGACACACTGAACTCTATCTGAGAGGTAGTTGGTGAACCAGGCAAGGCAGTCATTTGCGAAACCAAGGCTATTGAGTCTGCCGATAAGAATGAGGTGATTGATCGTTTAGGACCTTGAATGTGGCTGAGGTGCACCCATGACCGGCTTGAAAACCAGATTGCATAGGGGAGAAGGTACGGTGGGATTCTAAATGGTTGGTGATCTGTTTGTTCAATTGGCTTTAGAAGATTTTAGAAAGGCAGGGCAGGATGGATATAGGTCTATAACATATTGGGTCTAGAGTGTCTCCCCCTTTGAAGAGGGGGATGACCGCAGCATCTTCTGTGGGGGTTGCAGAGCTGTTGACTGGGTTGGGATAGCCAGGTGGAAATCATGGCCAGCCGTAGAAAAATGCTTATTGAAAAATCTTGATTATCGTAGCTTTATCGGTGGTCACAGTGTTTCCTAGCCTCAGTGCAGTGAGCAGCTGGGAGGAGGTCCTCTTATTCTCCATGGACTTTACAGTGTCCCAAAATTAGTTGGAATTAGTGCTACATAATGCAAATCTCTGCCTTAGCATTCCTAACTGACTTTGTATATTTGTTTCTGACTTATCTAAAAAGTTGCATGTCGCGGGGGCTATTCGATGCTAATGCAATGTGCCACAGGATGTTTTTGTGCTGGTCAAGGGCAGACAAGTCTGGGGTGAACCAAGGGCCATATCTGTTATTAGTTCTACATTTTTTGAGTGGTGCATGCTTATTTAAGATGGCGAGGAAAACACTTTTAAAGAGCAACCAGGCATCCTCTACTGACAGTTGAGGCCAATATCCTTCCAGGATACCCGGGACAGGTCGATTAGAAAGGCCTGCTCACTGAAGTGTTTAAGGGAGCGTTTGACAGCGATGAGGGGTGGTCGTTCGACCGCGGACCCATTACGGCTGCAGGCAATGAGGCAGTGATCGCTGAGATCCTGGTTGAAGATGGCAGAGGTGTATTTAGAGGGCAGGTTGGTCAGGATGATATCTACGAGGGTTACAGATTTAGGGTTGTACCTGGTAGGTTCCTTGATCATTTGTGTGAGATTGAGGGCATCTAGCTTAGATTGTAGGTATGCCGGTGTGTTAAGCATATTCCAGTTTAGGTCACCGAACAGTACGAACTCTTTAGATAGATGGGGGGCAATCAATTCACATATAGTGTCCAGGGCACAGCTGGTGGCTGAGGGGGGTCTATAACAAGAGGAAACGGTGAGAGACTTATTTCTGGAAAGGTGGATTTTTTAAAGTAAAAGCTCGAATTGTTTGGGCACAGACCTGGATAGTAAGACAGAACTCTGCAGGCTATCTAGATTGTAACGCCGCCCCCTTTGTCAGTCCTATCTTGTCAGAAAATATGGTAGTTGGGGATGGAAATATCAGAATTTTTGGTGGCCTTCCTAGGCCAGGATTCAGACACGGCTAGGTCATCAGGGTTGGTGGAGTGTGCTAAAGCAGTGAACAAAACAAACTTAGGGAGGAGAATTCTGATGTTAACATGCATGAAACCAAGGTTTTTATGGTTACAGAACTCAACAAATGAGAGTGCCTTGGTAATAGGTGTGGTGCTGGGGGCTACAGGGCCTGGGTTAACCTCTACATCACCAGAGGAAAAGAGGAGGAGTAGGATAAGAGTACTGATATCTCAAAGTGCTGTACAGAAACACAGCCTAAAACCCCAAAGATCAAGCAATGTAGGAGTAGAAGCACGGTGGCTAGGAAAAACTCCCTAGAAAGGCCAGAACATAGGAAGAAACCTAGAGAGGAACCAGGCTATGAGGGGTTGCCAGTCCTCTTCTGGCTGTGCCGGGTAGAGATTATAACAAAACATGGCCAAGATGTTCAAATGTTCATAGGTGACCAGCAGGGTCAAATAATAATAATCACAGTGGATGTCAAGGGTGCAACAGGTCAGCAACTCAGGAGTAAATGTCAGTTGGCTTTTCATAGCCGATCATTCAGAGTATCTCTACCGCTCCTGCTGTCTCTAGAGAGTTGAAACCAGCAGGTCTGGGACAGGTAGCACGTCCTGTGAACACGTCAGGATTCCATAGCCGCAGTCAGAACAGTTGAAACTGGAGCGAGGCACGGCCAGGTGGGCTGGGGACAGCAAGGAGTCATCAGGCCATATAGTCTTGAGAAATGATCCTAGGGCTCAGGTCCTCCGAGAGAGAGAAAGAAAGAAAGGAGAAAAAGAGAAAGGAAGAAAGAGAGAGAGAGTTAGAGAGCATACTTAAATTCACACAGGACACCGGATAAGACAGGAGAAATACTCCAGATATAACAGACTGGCCTTAGCCAGTTATAGGGTTAGAGGCAGAGAATCCCAGTGGAACTCTTCCAGGCAGAGACAGCCAGGACGGTTCGTTGCTCCAGAGCCTTTCCGTTCACCTTCACACTCCTGGGCCAGACTACACTCATTCATATGACCCACTGAAGAGATGAGTCTTCAGTAAAGACTTAAAGGTTGAGACCGAGTTTACGTCTCTCCCATGGGTAGGCAGACCATTCCATAAAAATGGAGCTCTATAGGAGAAAGCCCTGCCTCCAGCTGTTTGCTTAGAAATTCTAGGGACAATTAGGAGGCCTGCATCTTGTGACCGTAGCGTACGTGTAGGTATGTACGGCAGGACCAAATCAGAGAGATAGGTAGGAGCAAGTCCATGTTATGCTTTGTAGGTTAGCAGTAAAACCTTGAATTCAGCCCTTGCCTTGACAGGAAGCCAGTGTAGGGAGGCTAGCACTGGAGTAATATGATACATTTTGTTGGTTCTAGTCAGGATTCTAGCAGCCGTATTTAGCACCAACTGAAGTTTATTTAGTGCTTTATCCGGGTAGCAGGAAAGTAGAGCATTGCAGTAGTCTAACCTAGAAGTAACAAAAGCATGGATTCATTTTTCTGCATCATTTTTGGACAGAAAGTTTCTGATTTTTGCAATGTTACGTAGATGGAAAAAAGCTGTCCTTGAAACAGTCTTGATATGTTCGTCAAAAGAGAGATCAGGGTCCAGAGTAACGCCGAGGTCCTTCACAGTTTTATTTGAGACGACTGCATAACCATTAAGATTAATTATCAGATTCAACAGAAGATATCTTTGTTTCTCTGGACCTAGAACAAGCATCTCTGTTTTGTCCGAGTTTAAAAGAAGAAAGTTTGCAGCCATCCACTTCCTTATGTCTGAAACACTGGCTTCTAGGGAGGGCAATTTTGGCGATTCACCATGTTTCATTGAAATGTACAGCTGTGTGTCATCCACATAGCAGTGAAAGTTAACATTATGTTTTCGAATGACATTCCCAAGAGGTAAAATAAATAGTGAAAACAATAGTGGTCCTAAAATGGGACCTTGAGGAACACCGAAATGTACAGTTGATTTGTCAGAGGAAAAACCATTCACAGAGACAAACTGATTTCTTTCCGACAGATAAGATCCAAACCAGGCCAGAACTTGTGGGTGTAGACCAATTTGGGTTTCCAATCTCTCTAAAAGAATGTGGTGATCGATGGTATCAAAAGCAGCACTAAGGTCTAGAAGCACGAGGACAGATGCAAAGCCTCGGTCTGATGTCATTTACCACCTTCACAAGTGCAGTCTCAGTGCTATGATGGGGTCGAAAACCAGACTGAAGCATTTCGTATACATTGTTTGTCTTCAGGAAGGCAGTGAGTTGCTGGGCAACAGCCTTTTACAGTTTTTTTCGATTGCTAAATGACAGTGGACACAACTGGAGTCACATGTGCAAAACTCTAACTACAGTCTGCACAGCAGCAGTTCATGTGGACCAAACTCTAGTTTGTTTTTCATTGCTTGAACACAGTTTTCAAAACTCTACACACTTATCCCATGACTTTAACCACAACCTGCACAACACTGTGGATTTACAGCACTTTGTTCAAATGCTAACACACTGCTGTCAAAACTGTGAACCACACATTCAAAACGGAATAGATTTCAGCCTTGTGCCTTTCAAACACTGCTGATTGCAATTTCAGCTGAAAGGCTAAGCAGGTGTCTTGTTTTAGACTTGTTAGTGAACACACACACATATTACAGTATGTATAGGTAGAGCTCAAAAAGACTCATTTTGGAAATGGAACAAGGAAGATGGGTTCGTGGAGGGAGAAGGGTGGCAGGGAGAGGGCGGATGCGTGGAGGAAGACAAAGAAGACAAAGAGTTGTTATTTCAGATGAAATAAGGGCTACACTTATAGACCATGTCGTGCACCATGGTCTCTCATTGAGAGAGGCAGGGTTGAGGGTGCAACCCAATCTGCAAAGATCCACAGTGGCATCTGTAATGCGAATTTTCCATCATGCAAACAGGTGAGAGTTACATCCTTACAGTAAATGAAAACATTACAGTAATCTATTTTGTATTGCAATTATAGAATATTTACACAGATATATATTCCAGTAAGTTTGACTGTAAAATATATTTTTACAACAGGACCCAAAGGCTGCCCCCAACAGGGGGAAGAGGAAAAATATTTTCAGATGCGCAGGAAAATGCTATTGTTGACATGGTTGTTGTCAACAATGCAATAAAACTGTGGGAGATTCAAGATAGAGTGCTGGCTGATAATGATATATTTGAAAATGTTAATTCTGTCAGCACAACAACTATTGCTCGAGTCCTAAAGAAACACAGAGTTACAATGAAACAGTTATACACTGTACCGTTCGAGAGAAACAGTGAACGGGTAAAAGAGCAAAGATACCAATATGTCCAGGTAAGACGTCTGAGGTTACGTACACAGCTATACAAAATATTTACAGTAAAAAAAAACACTAGCATTTCTACAGTAAAACTGTGCACTTACTGTTTTTCAGAGAGTAATGGAGGTGGAAGCACTGGAAAGACCACATTCATTTGTATTTATCGATGAAGCTGGATTTAACCTTGCCAAAACAAGGCGCAGAGGAAGGAATGTTATAGGTCAAAGGGCCACTGTGGAGGTTCCAGGCCAAAGGGCGAGAAATATCACCATGTGTGCTGCAATGGCCAATGATGGTTTGCTTCTCAACACACCACTCATTGGCCCATACAACACAGAAAGGCTTATAGCTTTCCTAGAACAGCTCTATGCTCAGCTAGTGCCAGCAGAACAGGGGGAGCCAGTAAGAAACCCCCAAGTTTTTGTCATAGTTTGCGATAACGTTGCTTTTCACCACTCTGCAGCTGTCACAGATTGGTTTGCAGCACATCACAGATTTATGGTTTTGTACCTGCCTGCATATTCACCCTTCCTCAACCCAATATAGGAGTTTTTCTCTGCCTGGAGGTGGAAAGTGTTTGGTCACCACCCACATGACCAAATGTCTCTTTTGGAAGCCATGCGTGCCGGATGTGAGGACACGAGTCCAGAGGACTGCCAGGGATGGATAAGGCATTCCAGAAGGTTCTTCCCCAGGTGCATGGCAAGAGAAAACATTAGATGTGATGTTGAAGAAAACCTGTGGCCTGATGCTAGAGAGAGGCAGGATTAGCCCCTCAATTATTTGTTTGAATTACAGTATGTACTTTTAGTTTCTACTTTTTTTTTCTCATTACTATAATTCCGTAAATTACTACAGACTATTGAAGCAAACTGCTAATTTTCATTTACCTTAAAGAATTGTTATGTTCTAAAAATTGTAATAAATCATGTGAAAGAATGTCACTCTTTTCTTTGAAGAAAATATGACTTTGTATGAAGTCACTGAAATTGTTCAAACTGTAAAGATGAAACGTTTGTATTTTCTGTATTGGTGTTTGATGCTAGTGTTTTTACTCTCAGTGTGTACTGAGTGACAGTGTTATCTCAGTGAGGGTTGTGCATAGTGTTTGGCTGCACTGAGCGTGTTTTGAGCCATGTGTTAAGAGTTGTGTTGCTTGGAATGAGTTTTGCAGGTGATGTGAACTGTTTAGCTCAGGTGACTGTTGGTAGTGCCGACTGTAGTTAGAGTTTTGCACATGTGACTCCAGTTGTGCCCACTGTCGTTTAGCAATCGAAAAAAACTGTAATGGGGTAATTGTTGATATCCATTCAAGGAAGTACATTCAGATTAGTACATTCAAATCTGATAAAATTTCTATTTGTAAACACACTGGGCCTCGCTGTATTGCTTTATTACTGTTACAAACAATTATTACTGTGTGCAAGCTTCATGAGTCAGGCAGGCCCTGCTAATTGGTCGCCGGGGCAGGTAGGAACCAATCAGAGCTGGAGGTGGATGTGGCAAAAGCCCCATGACCTGATGACCTCCTGTTAACCTCGGCCTCCCCAGCCTCCTTGGAGTCAGTGGGATGGGTGAAGCACAAGTTATAGTGAACCCACAGCTGCTACAGTGAAACCGTAGAGAACAAAGGAACATGGCTGATTTCTCGTCTCAAGTGAAATGAGCAGAGATAGATCACTTTTAAGACATGCCAGATAAGAGCTGTCCAGTGGGGAACCCCAATAGAGACTGCATGGACAGTACATGACAGATGACTTTTACAGCCATAGCTTAGAGCAGCCCTGTGCATGTGAGAGGTGGGTCGCGAGTTATGAGCATACACCTAGTCACAGACTAATTCTTCTTAAGTTTGAATGTTGGAGGACAATTTGGGTCACGGAAGGACAGTCTATTTCTCATTAGGGTCTGGAGCTGAAAAAGTTTAATAAGAACCCCTGGCCTAGACCAGGGTTTCCCAAACTTTTTTTTTTTTTTTTTTCTAGCGCCACACAGCTGATACAAATAATCAAAGCTTGATGATGAGTTGGTTATTTGAATCAGCTGTGTAGTGCTAGGGAAAAAGAAAACGTGCACTCGGGAAGGGCCCCAGCCCTGAGTTTGGGAAACCCTGGCCTAGAGCATTAAAAAATGTCACCCCACAGACTGCCCGGCATCAGTGCACCCTAATGTGAGGGTCCCCAGACTGAGACAATATTCAATTCATGCAGAGTAAAAGGCTGAAAATGGTGCCCCATAGAGGGGAAATCACTTTCAATTACCAAAAACAATCAAAACAGCATTGTAGTATTGATGTCACATTTTGTTTTAGGAACTGAGTCAAAATAACCACTGAGTAAACCTCTAAGCAAAGAAATTGTTCTGATTTATGAATGCCTATCACTGGCAGTATATTACTGTGTCCAAATGAAGTTACAGGTCTGTGTGGCATTGCAAATCATACCATTTCAGCTGAGGTGAGAAAGAGCATCGATCCCTGACATTAGGACATAGCCATTGTCAAGCTGGCCCTGATGATTGCAAACAGTGGCAAAGAGGTAAAACCACATTTTTAGTGATTAAATGAATACAGAAAACATACATACTGTAGCCACTAGCCACATAATGCATTGTATGATGGATAGCTACTGTGAGTTGTCGTGTATAACACTGCACTGTGTGCATACCATTCCAGCAATGCTTAGATGAGAAGGTCTCTCCTCGGGTCCAGGGGATGGGCAATCAGGAAGAGCTTCAATCACTGGTAGCTGGACCTGTTCACTCAGGCTTAAGGCATGCCAGGAGTATACAAAACATTAGGAACACCTTCCTAATATTGAGTTGCACACCCTTTTGCTATCAGAACAGCTTCTATTCATTGAGGCATGGACTCTACAAGCTGTCAAAAGCGTTCCACAGGGATGCTGGCCCATGTTGACTCCAATGCTTCCCACAGTTGGGTCAAGTTGGCTGGAAGTCCTTTGGGTGTTGGACCATTATTGATACACAGAGGAAACTGTGGCGCTGAAAAACCCAGCAGCGTGGCAGTTCTTGACACAAACCGGTGTAACTGGCAAATATACAGTACCATGTTCAAAGGCACTTACATCTTTTGTCTTGCCCATTCACCTTCTGATAGCACACATACACGCTCCATGTCTCAAGGCTTAAACATCCTTCCTTAACCTGTCTCCTCCCCTTCATCTACACTGATTGGAGTGGATGTAACAGGTCACATCAATAAGGGACCATAACTTAATCTGGATTCACCTGGTCAGTCTATGTCATGGAAATACCAGGTGTTCTTAATGTTTTGTATACTCAGTGTACAAAGTGACATAGATAGTGACAGAGGTCATAACAGGTTTTGATATTAAATTAACACAATGCCGAAGGCGTGACTTAGCGTTAATGAGCCAGACATCAAGGCATAAGCGATTAGCTCTACCCAAGGACCCGGGTTCCCTGTCACTCGTTTCCTACTGTCTTGGTAATTGCAAAAAATCTCAATAAAATCATCTTAAAAATAAAATAAAAACACAGCAAACATGCACAGCCACATATCATACTGTAGTTTGTTGTTACTATACAGTGGTTGTATTTAGAATTAACATAAACAATCGACACAATTCAATAACTAAACTCAGCAAAACAGTAGTGTCCTCTCAATGTGAACTGCGTTTATTTTCAGCAAACTTAACATGTGTAAATATTTGTATGAACATAACAAGATTCAACAGCTACATAAACTGAACAAGTTCCACAGACATGTGACTAACAGAAATTGAATAATGTGTCCCTGAGCAAATGTGCGGTCAAAATCAAAAGTAACAGTCAGTATCTGGTGTGGCCACCAGCTGCATTAAGTACTGCAGTGCATCTCCTCCTCGTGGACTGCACCAGATTTGCCCGTTCTTGCTGTGATGTTACCCCACTCTTCCACCAAGACACCTGCAAGTTCCCGGACATTTCTGGGGGGAATGGCCCTAGCCCTCACCCTCTGATCCAACAGGTCCCAGACGTGCTCAATGGGATTGAGATCCAGGCTCTTCGCTGGTGTCACACTCTGACCTTTAATATCTCCGTTTTCTTTATATTTTGGTTAGGTCACGGTGTGACGAGGGTGGGTATGCTAGTTTTTGTATTGTCTAGGGTTTTTGGATGTCTAGGGGTTTTGTAGGTCTAGGTATGTATATGTCTATGGTGGCCTGATATGGTTCCCAATCAGAGGCAGCTGTTTATCGTTGTCTCTGATTGGGGATTATATTTAGGTGGCCATTTTCCCTTTTGTGGGTTCTTGTTCTATGTTTAGTTGCCTGTCTGCACAATTCACGGTTTGTTTTGTTGTTTTGTTAGTTTGTTCAGTGTTCATTCTTTTAATAAATTAATATATACGCATAGCACGCTGCACCTTGGTCTCCTTGGTCTCCTTCATGTGACGGACATGACAGCTGGCCATGGCAGAACACTGACATTCCTGTCTTGCAGGAAATCACGCACAGAACGAGCAGTATGGCTGGTGGCATTGTCATGCTGGATGGTCATGTCAGGATGAGCCTGCAGGAAGGGTACCACATGAGGGAGGAGGAGGTCTTCCCTGTAACGCATTGCATTGAGATTTCCTGCAATGAGTCAGTAGAAAGGCCTCTTTAGTGTCATAATATTTCATAACTGTGGCTTTAATTGCCTACCGTTTGGAAATTGTTAATGTCTTAACCTTTCTAGGGCAGGGTTCCGCTCGACAACATTCCACTGAAAAGGCAGCGAAATTCAAACATATTTTTTCTCACATATTTTTAAAAATACTTTCACACATTAACAAGCCCAATACAGCATATGAAAGATAAACATCTTGTTAATCTACCCATCGTGTCTGATTTCAAAAATGCTTTACAGTGAAAGCACAACATATGATTATGTTAGGTCAGAGCCAAGTAAAAAAAACACAGCCAATTTTCCAGCCAAAGATAGGAGTCACAAAAAGCAGAAATATAGATAGAATGAATAACTAACCTTTGATGATCTTCATCAGATGACACTCATAGGACATCATGTTACACAATTCATGTATGTTTTGTTCAATAATGTGCATATTTATATCCAAAAATCTCATTTTACATTGGCGCGTTTATTTGCAGTAATGTTTTGATTCCAAAACATCCGGTGATTTTGCAGAAATACTCATAATAAACATTGATAAAAGACACAACTGTTAAAGATAGACTTCTCCTTAATGCAACCGCTGTGTCAGATTTCAAAAAAACTTCACGGAAAAAGCATAATCTGAGAACGGCACCAAGAAACCAAAATAGCCAGAGGAATATCCTCCATTTTGGAGTCAAGAAAGTTAGAAATAACACCATAAATATTCACTTACCTTTGATGATCTTCATCAGAAGGCACTCCCAGGAATCCCAGTTCGACAATAAATGACTGATTTGTTTCATAAAGTTCCATCATTTATGTCCAAATGGCCACTTGTTGTTAGCGTGTTCAGCCCAGTAATCCATCTTCATGAGGCGCAGACACTTTGTCCAGACAAAAACTTGAAAAGTTCCATTACAGTCCTTTAGAAACATGTCAAACGATGTATGGAATCAATCTTTAGGATGTTTAACATAAAACATCAATAATGTTCCAACCACGTAATGAGACCAAGGTGCTCTGCCAGACCACTGACTAAAAGAGGTCTCATGAGCCCCTCCTTTATAGTAGAATCCTCATTCAAGTTTCTGAAGACGGTGTCCCACTCAGATGTCCCACTTCCTGGTTGGATTTTTCTCAGGTTTTCGCCTGCCATATGAGTTCTGTTATACTCACAGACATCATTCAAACAGTTTTAGAAACTTCAGAGTGTTTTCTATCCAATACTAATAATATGCATACATTAGCATCTGGGACAGAGTAGGAGGCAGTTCACTCTGAGCACGCTATTCATCCAAAAGTGAAAATGCTGACAGGTGCATGTTCAACAGGTGCATGTTCATTAATGTTTATGGTTCATTGAGCAGGCATGGGAAACAGTGTTTAACTTTTTAGTGACAGGGGGCAGTAAGGGAATACTGGAGAAGAACTCCTTAAGGGAATACTGGAGAAGAACTCCTTAAGGGAATACTGGAGAAGAACTCCTTAACTTCTTGGATATAGGGGGCGCTATTTTAATTTTTGGATGAAAAACGTTCCTGTTTTAAACAAGAGATTTTGTCACGAAAAGATGCTCGACTATGCATATAATTGACAGCTTTGGAAAGAAAACACTCTGACGTTTCCAAAACTGCAAAGATATTGTCTGTGAGTGCCACAGAACTGATGCTACAGGCGAAACCAAGATGACATTTTAAACAGGAAGTGCCCCAGATTTTGAATGCGCTGTGTTCCAATGTCTCCTTATATGGCTGTGAATGCGCCAGGAATGAGCCTACACTTTCTGTCGTTTCCCCAAGGTGTCTGCAGCATTGTGACGTATTTGTAGGCATATCATTGGAAGATTGACCATAAGAGACTACATTTACCAGGTGCCCGCTTGGTGTCCTCCGTCGAAATAATAGCGTAATCTCCAGCTGCGTGCATTTTTCCATTTGGTTCAGAGGAGAAACCAAACTGCCACGAATGATTTATCATCGAATAGATATGTGAAAAACACGTTGAGGTTTGAAAACTGATGATAGCAGGTTCACACTGAGCACATGTGACAGACGTGACAGAGTCTGGAGACGCCATGGAGAACGTTCTGCTGCCTGCAACATCCTCCAGCATGACCGGTTTGGTGGTGGGTCAGTCATGGTGTGGGGTGGCATTTCTTTGGGGGGCCACACAGCCCTCCATGTGCTCGCCAGAGGTAGCCGAACTGCCATTAGGTTCCGAGATGAGATCCTCAGACCCATTGTGAGACCATATGCTGGTGTGGTTGGCCCTGGGTTCCTCCTAATGCAAGACAATGCTAGACCTCATGTGGCTGGAGTGTGTCAGCAGTTCCTGCAAGAGGAAGAAATTGATGCTATGGACTGGCCCACCTTTTCCCCAGACCTGAATCCAATTGAGCACATCTGGGACATCATGTCTCCCTTCATCCAACAACGCCACGTTGCACCACAGACTGTCCAGGAGTTGGCGGATGCTTTAGTCCAGGTCTGGGAGGAGATCATTCAGGAGACCATCCGCCACCTCATCAGGAGCATGCCCAGGCATTGTAGGGAGGTCATACAGGCACGTGGAGGCCACACACACTACTGAGCCTCATTTTGACTTGTTTTAAGGACATTACATCAAAGTTGAATCAGCCTGTAGTGTGGTTTTCCACTTGAATTTTGAGTGTGACTCCAAATCCAGACCTCCATGGGTTGATAAATTTGATTTCCATTGATCATGTTTGTGTGATTTTGTTGTCAGCACATTCAACTATGTAAATAAAAAAGTATTTAATAAGAATATTTCATTCATTCAGATCTAGGATGGGTTATTTTAGTGTTTCCTTTATTTTTTTGAGCAGCGTATATTCGATAATATATCTGGCGAGGCAATTGGTTTCTCATAAGAAGCGATTGGAAAAATGGCTACCTCGGGAGAACCCATGTGACCACATGCTATATATGGTCCCTTACCGCCATTCTTCAATGGAAATGCCTAAAAAGACGTCACAATGCTGTAGACACCTTGGGGAATACGTGGAAAACGTAAGCTCATTCGTAGCTCATTCAAAGCCATATAAGGAGTCATTGGCATGAGGCGGTTTCAAAAAATGCGGCACTTCGTGGTTGGATTATTATCTGGGTTTCGCCTGTAACATCAGTTCTGTGGTACTCACAGACAATATCTTTGCAGTTTTGGAAATGTCAGAGTGTTTTCTTTTCAAAGTCAATTATATGCATAGTCGAGCATCTTTTCGTGCCAAAATATCTTGTTTAAAACGGGAACGTTTTTCATCCAAAATTTTTAATAGCGCCCCCTAATGCATAACTGGAATACTGGAGCACGGATCCTATGTTTGCTCCTTCCTTCTTTGCAACTCTATTTTCCCAAGACTACTTTCTAGTTCTTCTGCGATGCCTGGATTGCATCCGCAATGCTACTTCCAACCATTCGGTCTGGTATTTGTCCCATACAAGGACCTATGCATTGACGAGTCCCTGGCATTCAGTCAATACATTCCCTCCAAAAGGCACAGGTTTGGGGTCAAGGTCTTTGTCATGTGTGACATGAAGACAGGATTTGTCCAGGACATTATAGTCTACACAGGGTCCACCACTGACATCCAACATTATGAGGGGCTTGGGGTGTCTGGGTCCATGGTGATGACCATGCTGGCTCCTCATCTCAGCAAGGGACACATGTATGTGGACAATTGTTACAGCAGTCACATACTCTTCCAGCATCTCTTCCAGCATCTGCTCTCCAACAGCACAGGGCCTGTAGCACGGTCAGGTCGAACAGGAAGGAGATGCCGACATTTGGATGCAGGAAGATGCAGAGGGGGAGGTGGAGTTCAAGGAGAACGGCCAACAGCTGGCAGTAAAGTGGCATTACAAACGAGACGTCCATGTCCTCTTCACTGTCCATACAGCCACCATGCCAGCCACAGGGAAGGTGGAACACCTGACCGGAGAGAGAAAGATCAAACCAGACTGTGTGCTTGACTATAAACACAAAATGGTGGCGGTGGAGAAGACTGACATAATAAACAGATTTGTGCCATGAGTTCGGAAAACTACCAAGTGGTATAAAAATATGTTTTTCCGTCTGATCAATACTGCTGTCTTCAATGGCCACATTGTACTCTGCCAGCTACCAGGTGAGATGATTACTGAATAAAGTTTTTTGTAATTGTACCCACAGATCATATACAAATCACATACAACACCATAATGCGATTATATTGTCAATATCTCACCCCCCTACCACTCCCTCGTCATCCTCTCCACTCACTCATCCTCCCCACTCTCTCCCAATAGGTGAGGTGATTACCTACCAAAAGTACAGAGAGAATCTCATGAGAGCTCCTGGAGGAGCATCAAACCCCTCGGCGTCTATACACTGGGGGTTGTCCTGCTGCAGACAATCCCCTGCGCCTCTCACTATGGTATTTTTCCCTCCGATGTCCCTGAAACTGCAGTTCCGCATCGTAACTGACTTCGGTGGGCAAATGCTCTCCTTCGATGGCGACTGGCATGCTGGAGAAGTGTGCTCCTCACAGTTGACTCTCCATTTCAACTGTACCGGGCAGATGGCAGACAGCATGTGGGCGAGCAGTATGCTGATGTCAATGTTGTAAACAGAGTGCCCCATGGTGGTGGTGGAGCTATGGTATGGGCAGGTATAAGCTACGGACAAATTGCATTTTATCTAAGATGATTCGAATCCACAGAGATACCGTGGCGAGATCCTGAGGCCCGTTGTTGTGCTATTTCTCAGCCACCATAACCTAATGTTTCAGCATGATAATGTATGGCCCCATGTCTCAAGGATCTGTTCACAATTCCTGGAAGCTGAACATTTCCCAGTTCTTCCTTGGCCTGCATTCTTTCCAGACATGTCACCCATTGAGCATGTTTGGGATGATCTGGATCGACATGTATGACAGCGTGTTCCAGTTCCCGCCAATAGCCACTAATTTTGTACAGCCACTGAAGAGGAGTGTGACAACGTTCCATAGGCCACAATCAACAGCCTGCTCAACTCTATGTGAAGATATGTTACAATGCATGAGGCAAATGGTGGTCACACCAGATGTGACTGGTTTTCTGATCCAAGCCTCTAACTTAAGGTATCTGTGACCGACAGATGCATATCTGTATTCCCAGTGGTGAAATCCATTGATTAGGGCCTAATACAGTAAAAAAAAAAGAATTGGGCCGGTTCTGATCTGACTGGTAATGTGCAAATGTCTGCGTACTGTACTTGACCTGGGGAATCCAGGGGGGTGCTTTTGCTGTTTTGCTGTCTTTTGCTGAGAAGCTGTCTGGCTCATCTAATCCTTGCCTTAAATTAGCAAACGCATGCCTCTAACGTACGTTGACCGCCACAGTGAAATGGGCTACTTTTATGTGAATTAATAAGATGCACCTCAATTCAAACTGTCGTTTGAAAATAAAAGTGTTGTTTGAAAATCATTTGAAATTGACAAGTTGAAACATAGCCTATTGGGGTGGCAGGTAGCCTAGTGGTTAGAGCATTGGGCTAATAACCGAAAGGTTGCTAGATTGAAACCCCAAGCTGACAAGGTAAAAATCTGTCGTTCTGCCCCTGATCAAGGCAGTTAACCCACTGTTCCTAGGCCGTCATTGAAAATAAGAATTTGTTCTTAACTGACTTGCTAAATTGAAAAATAAATACATAGCCTATAGTGAATTAGCAGGCTTGGTTCGAGGGCAGCATGGGTTAACTGTCCTGTTTTGGAACAATGAGCACATTTTGACTTCACTCGCATAAAAAATCATGCTGGGGGGACCAAGATATTTGGAACTCACATGTTCATTCACCAGTCAGTAACCCTCAAAGACAGTGTTTTTGTGTGTGTTTGTGCGTGAGTGTGTGGTGTGTGTGTGTTTGTTTGTGTGAATGTGTGTGTGTGTGTGTGTTCAGTATTCACACTGGAAATAATTTGCTTTCTAATTAAGTGGATCAGAATGAATCAAATACATGTTTTGCGTTGGAGGAAAACTAAAACTTGTAGAAATCCTGTGTGTCTGTGTGTGTGATCTCATTACAAAACTAATTAAAACGGGTTTAATTAATGAAGGGTTGAGAAAATATGTTCTTATTAGGGATATGAGTTAAATTAGTGCCACTCAAAATCCATATGATTAGAAAGATGTACGCATGAAAGCATGAGCACACACAAAAACGCATAAGCTGCACACAAACACAACACACACACAAATACACACAAACTTGTGTCACATACATTAGGCAGTTCTATTAACCCTTCCTATTACATGTTAACAGAGCTTATTTAGCTGTTTATACCAAGCAGGTCACCCGTGATACGGTATTTCACGTCCATCCATGTCTGAGGACGTTGGGAGATGACGTGGAAACCGGCCACTAGGGGCAACAGTGAGTGCTGTTACCTTCAAGTCGCTGCAGCGCATCATCGCAAATATGTGATTGGAACAGTAGCAGCAGAATGTATAATGCAACAATTGCGTCCAAACAACATTGTTGTCTGAAAAGCATCAAAACAATGTTTTGTACTGATGCGAAATAAAGCTCTTCACAACTGTATTGATCAATTTAACCTTTTATTGTAAATGATAAATGTAAACTTCGTCATCCAAGCATCACACGGAACACATCCACAGCCAAACTCATTTCATAAACCAGTCTAAATAACAGGTTACCCTGACAAAAACATAAGTTAGCGACCTAACAGCTAGACTTGTTTACAATGTACCACATCTCTGGTGGGCATAAGGGAGAAATGTAATATTGTTTAGAAAATAGAGCACCAGCTAAATTCTTTATGATGGCAGCCATGTTTGTTAATGTTTTACAAGTGAAAAATCCCTAATCCATTCACTAAAAGATACAAATAAACAAAGTCAAAGATGGCTCTGCCAATTGCCTGAAAATGTTAACTTAGTTTGGTCACCTTTCAGCATATTATAAATCTTTGATTTACGTGTTACAGTGTATACAAGAACCGGAGCACGTGACTTGACAAGTCGTTTACAGTTTAGACAAAATGTTATCACCTCACAGATCATCACCGCAAATACAGGCCTACTGCCTAGCCTAACCGTAGAAAAACAGCTGAACAGCGTTGCCAGATTTGACTGAATCCATTTTAGGGGGTTTTGTGGGGGGTGTCATTTCATTTGTGAGGGTTTTTCAAGTCCATTGGGGGAAGAAATGGAGAAAGGTATCATGGGGGGATAAGATGTAGGAAATATTACTATTATGGGGGATTTATCAATAAATGGGGGGCAAACAAAGGCAAAGTTTACAAGCTAAATACAAATAAAACCCCTGGAAAAGAGTCTGAGCTGGCAACCATGAGGTCAAATCAAATCAAACCAAATGTTATTTGTCACATGCGCTGAATACAACATGTGTAGACCTTACAGTGAAATGCTTACTTACAAGCCCTTAATTAACCAACAATGCAGTTTTAAGAAAAATAAGTGTTAATAAATAAATAAATAAAAATAAATAAACAGCACCGTCAAATAAATAAAAATAATAAATAGATAAATAAAAGGGCAGCAGCAAAATATCAGTAGTGAGGCTATATACGGAGGGTACAGAGTCAATGTGCGGGGGGGGCACAGGTTAGTCGAGGTAATTGAGGTAATATGTACATGTAGGTCGATTTTATGTGACTATGCATAGATAATGAACAGAGAGTAGCAGCAGCGTAAAAGAGGGGATCTGTGTAGCCATTTGATTAGCTGTTCAGGAGTCTTAACGGCTTGGGGGTAGAAGCTGTTAATTAAGAAGCCTTTTGGACCTAGACTTGGCGCTCTTGTACTGCTTGCCATACGTTAGGAGAGAGAACAGTCTATGACTAGGGTGGCTGAAGTCTTTGAACATTTTTATTGCCTTCATCTGACCACCTGATATAGAGGTCATGGATGGCAGGAAGCTTGGCCCCAGTGATGTACTGGATCATACGCACTACCCTCTGTAGTGCCTTGCGATCAGAGGCCGAGCAGATGTCATACCAGGCAGTGATGCAACCAGACAGGATGCTCTCGATGGTGCAGCTGTAGAACTTTT
Organism: Oncorhynchus tshawytscha; assembly: GCF_018296145.1. Lineage (NCBI taxonomy): Eukaryota > Metazoa > Chordata > Actinopteri > Salmoniformes > Salmonidae > Oncorhynchus > Oncorhynchus tshawytscha. Next base: position 2,733,516 of record NC_056454.1, on the reverse strand, counting down.
TGAGGATCTGAGGACCCATTGTAAATCTTTTCAGTCTTCTGAGGGGAATTAGGCTTTGTCGTGCCCTCTTCACGACTGTCTTAGTGTGTTTGAACCATGATCGTTTGTTAGTGATGTGGACAACAAGGAACTTGAAGATTTCAACCTGAATGGGGGCATGCTCAGTCCTCCTTTTCCTGTAGTCCACAATCATCTTCTTTGGCCTGATCACATTGAGGGAGAGGTTTTAGTGCCAGCACCGGTTTGTGGTGGTAAATAGACAGCTATGAAAAATATAGATCAAAACTCTCTTGGTAAATGGTGTGGTCTACAGCCTATTGTGGGATACTCTGCCTCAGGCGAGCAAACTGACTTGTTGGTACACTGTTTATACAAAAGTATGTGGACACCCCTTCAAATGAGTGGATTAGGCTATTTCACATCCGTTACTGACAGGTGTAAAAAATAGAGCACACAGCCATGCAATCTCCCTAGACAACCATTGGCAGTAGAATGGCCTTACTGAAGAGCTCTGTGACTTTCAACATGGCACCCTCTTAGGATGCCACCTTTCCAATAAGTCAGTTCGGAAAATGTCTGCCCTGCTAGAGCTGCCCCGGTCAACTGTAATGTTGTTATTGTGAAGTGGAAACATCTAGGAGCAACAACGGCTCAACCGCAAAGTGTTAGGCCACACAAGCTCACAGAATGGGACCGCGAGTACTGAAGTGCGTAGCATATTAAAAATCGCCTGACCTCAGTTGCATCACTTACTACTGAGTTCCAAACTTCCACTGGAAGCAACATCGGCACAAGAACTGTTCATCGGAGCATCATGAAATGGGTTTCCATGGCCGAGCAGCCGCACACAAGTCTAAGATCACCATGCCCAATGCCATCTGTCGGCTGGAGTGGTGTAAAGCTCGCCGGCATTGGACTCTGGAGCGGTGGAAAAACGTTCTCTGGAGTGATGAACCAAGCTTCACCATCTGGATGTCCAACGGACTAATCTAGGTTTGGTGGATGGCAGGAGAATGCTACCTGCTCCAATGCATAATGCCAACTGTAAGGTTTGGTGGAGGAGGAATAATGGTCTGTCGCTGTTTTTCATGGTTCAGTCTAGGCCCCTTGGTTCCAGTGAAGGGAAATCTTAACGCATACAATTACATTGTAGACGATTCAACAAGCAGGTGTCCACACACTTTTGGTCATGTAGTGTACAATAGTTACAATCTGGTGCCCCTGATCTCTGACTTCTGACTTCTTTGTTTTCAAGACAACTGGGAACTTGGAAAAAAACTAGCTCCGACTGGGAAAAATAGTTTGTACTGTCATCCAACTCGGGAGCTTGGGCCTCTTTCTAGAGCTCTGACTTCCCGACTTGAAAAGCACTGATGGTTTGACCTCGTATTTTTCCGAGTTCCCATTTGTCTTGATAGCACCATAAATCAGTTGAGTAAACCATCTCTTCACCTCGTTTTGTTATAACATCTTTGGTCTGACAGACACTTTCGTGACTTCCAGAATTTCAACAAACATGGCGCCACACATAGCTGGCAAACAGCTTAGCATTAGCTCATCATAATCAGTCCAACCTTCAAAAATGTATTTTTAACACATATGTGTCCATTACAATCTATGCAGGAATCGGAATGCATGATTATTCACCGTTACTTGAAAAACAGTAAATATATTATGCTTCATGCTACAGTAGAAATGACAATACAATATACAGAAAATAAGCCACTTTCTTTGATAGGAATGCACACATGTCCAAAGTTATTATCTGTAAGGAAAACAACAATGAAGGCAATGCGGGTGCCAGCCAGAAAATGTGCCAGGGGGAAACATTTTCTACAGGTCCTGTTCTGACTAGTCCTGTGCAAATTTCTTGAGTCCTGTGCAAATTTCTCTACTTGAGCTGGGGAAACACTGGGGAATTGATTGGGCTCTTGTCGACCAGCTCAGTAAAGCCTCAAACATAAACTGTCCGCAACAGTGAAATGGGCTACTTCTTATGTGAATTAATGAGGAGGCGGTGTACACCTCAATTCAAACTGTAGGAAATTGTTTTAAATTGACAAGTTAAAATATAGACTATAGATAATTAGCAGGCATCACACCTTGATTTGAGGGAAGCTCGGGTTAACCGCCCTGTTGCGTAACAATCACATTTTGGAACAGTGAGTGGATTCGGTCATCACCCGCATGACAAAACTCACGCTGGAGCAACAGTTAGAGCTTTTTGGAACTCACACAAGAAATTATTAAGAATTCAGAGTTAATACCCAAACTTAACCTTCGAACAATACAGAATTAATCAAACACCCTGAAATTTGACGTTTGGAATAACTTCACAATTTGACGCTTGAGAAACATGGATGATGTGAGAGCTTATTGGTTTATACTGTTTATGTTATTACAAAATACAGAATGTGTGAGAATGGTTGATTTGTAATAACTTAGTTTTTTCCTCTCTCTCTTCATTACTTTCACTTACTGTACACACATCTAAGAACACCCACAAGTGAGGAATCTACCTTCCATTCAATTGTTGCAAAGACAGTTGAGGATGTCACAGGCTGTCATAGGTCACCGAGAGAGAGAGGTAAAGAGCAAGAGAGATAGAGATAAATGAAAAAAGAGAGAGAGAAATAAAGAGAGTGAAATAAATATAGAGATATAAATAGAGAGAGAGATAAATGAAGAGTGAGAGGTAAATAAAGAGAGAGCAATAAAGAGGGAGAGATAAAGTAAGAAATAAAGAGAGAGAAGTAAAGAGAGAAATTGAGAGAGAGAAGCAAAGAGAGAAATGAAGAGAAAGAGAAGTAAAGAGAGAGAGAGATAAATAGAGAGAGAGAGAGAAATAGAGGGAGAGAGAAGTAGAGAGGAAAATAAAGAGAGAGAGAGAAATAGAGAGAAAAGTAAAACAAGAAATTAAGAGAGAGAGGTAGAGAGAGAGAGAAATAAGAGAGAGAGAAATAAAGAGAGAGAGATGGAAGAGATGGAGAGAGAAATAAAGAGAGAGATATAAATAAAGAGAGAGAGATAGAGAGAGAGAAATAAAGAGAGAGAAGTAGAGAGAGAAGTAAAAAAGAGAAATTAAGAGAGAGAGAGAGGAATAAAGAGAAAGAGAGATAAATAGAGAGAGAGATAAATAACCCGACCACTGCACCACCAAGGAGCCCCAGACCCATTCAACACCACACCAGACCCAGCGCACCCCACAGGCCCCACCCACCACCAGAGCATCACCACTTCCATCGGCTTAGCCGGACCGGGCCCAGCCTACTACCACGCACCAGACCACCACCCCTACCAGACCAGAGAGGAAGCCCTACGGCCCAGAACTGGCCCTCCTCCACTCCACAGGGCCCAACAGCAGGACCAGCGCAGCTACGCAGAGGTCGTCAGAGGACAGGAGAACCCTGTAGGATTAAGTGAGATTAAACAGCTCCTCCAATGCATCTGCACTAAACTGCACTAAACACAAACGGACACACACACACACACACCTATTGTACTAGAATTGACATGTTCAATGAATAGGAATATTTATATATATAACAGAAAAAATGTTAGCTGTTTTCCTGTTTATCTCACTCTTAACAACTTATTAGTTAATAGTTACTGTATTGCTGACTGCTATTCTTTCTTTTTGCAACATGAAATCACTATCAGTTAGCATGTGGAACATTCAGGGCCTAAACTCATCAACCTTTGGACTGACAACAAAAATCTTAAAGATGTTGACGTTGTAACGGCTTTCTTCCTCCAATGAGGAGGAGGAGAAGCGAAAAGGATCAGAGCGCAGCGTGGTTAGTGTTCATCTTTTTAATAAGAAACTGAACACTTAAAAAATACAAAACAACAAAGTGACAACCGAAACAGTTCTATCTGGTGCAGACACACAGACTGAAAATATCCACCCACAAAACACAAAGGAAAACAGGCTACCTAAATATGGTTCTCAATCAGGGACAATGATAGACAGCTGCCTCTGATTGAGAACCATATCAGGCCAAACACAGAAATAGAAAATATAGAAAAACTAACATAGACTGCCCACCACAACTCACGCCCTGACCATACTAAATAAAGAAAAAACAAAGGAATAAAGGTCAGAACGTGACAGACGTCATCATTCTGCAGGAAACATGGTGTAAGGCTGACGTTGTCACTCACTCTCCCACAGGCTACAGAGAGGTAATTGTGCCGTCACAAAAACACAGCTCTGTCAATAGAGGTAGAGACTCTGGAGGATTGATAATTTGCTACAAATCCGAACTACAACATCTAATTGATCCCCTCAAAATTGTCAAATATCACATTTGGTTAAAACTGAAAAAATAAGTTCTGGCAGAAAAAGATGTATTCCTTTGCGCAATATACATCCCCCTCAGAATCCCCATATTACTCAGAGGAGATATTCCCCACCCTTGAGGAAGAGATGTGCCATTTCCAGGCCCAGGGAAATGTGCTCATCTGCGGGGACACAAATGCGCGCACAGGAACACTACCTGATCTAACGAGCACACGAGGGGACAGCTTTATTACAGGCCATAGTGTCTCTAACTGTCTTAATCTCCCCCATAGAAACAACAGTGACAGCACCGTCAACAAAAACGGAAGGGATCTTTTGCAGCTCTGTAGAAGCCTGGGTCTGTACTTTGTCAATGGTAGGTTACGGGGCGATTCTTTGGGGAGATTCACCTACTGCTCACCTCTTGGCCACAGTACAGTAGACTATATGATCACAGACGTTGACCCTTTCTCTCTCAGCTTATTCACTGTCAAGCCACTAACACCTCTGTCTGATCACAGCCAAATTACGTTGTTCCTCAAAAGAATAGACATGGAAACAACCACACATTCACAGCCCAGTAAAGCTGTACAACATCAGAAATTCTTACAGATGGGCCCAAAACATCACAGAAGAATACCAGAAAGCAACCTGTAACCAAAATATCCAAACACTCTTAGCTTTCTCTTATAACTTTCTGGATACCACATTCACTCACAGTAAAGAAGGCATCAATCTGGCAGTACAAAACATCAACTATATATTCAGGCAAACAGCAAAAGAAGTACAATTGAAATTGATTAAAACATTTTTTTTAAAAGACCACAGACGACAACTGGTTTGATGCAGATTGTAAAATTATAAGAAATAAACTTAGAACACTATCCAACCAAAAGCACAGAGACCCAAATAATGGTGAATTACGCCTTCATTACTGTGAGACTTTAAAACTCTATAAATGTACACTCAGAACCAAAAAAGCACAGTACAACAGCAAGCAGCTGACACTAATTGAGGAGTCCATAAACACACACAACTCCTGGCAAAATTGCAAAAAACTGAAAAAAATCTAAACAAGAGGAATTAGCGATACAAAATGGTGACATATGGACAACCCATTTTAAAACACTCTACAACACCATTCAAATTGACACAAATGCAGAACAACGCTAAATTCATGAGAAGTTGAATGGATTAGAAAACGCTTTAAAGGACAATCAAAATCAATTGGACTCCCCAATTACTGACCAGGAGCTCTATAAGAAACTTCAGGCTCTCATATTTAAAAAGGCATGTCGGACCTGATGGCATCCTAAAAGAGATGCTCAAACTCACTAGTGCAAAATTTCAATTGGCTATATTAAAACTGTTTAATTTGATCCTGAGTGTAGGTTATTTCCCTGACATCTGGAATCAAGGACTCATAACCCCAATCTTTAAGAACGCAGACAAATTTGACCCTAACATTTACAGAGGCATTCGTGTGAACAGTAACCTGGGGAAGGTTTTCTGTAGTATTATAAATGTAAGAGTTCTAAACTTCCTTAATAAGCACAATGTCTTGAGTAAAAGCCAAATTGGATTTATACCAAAACATCGCACAACTGATCATATTTACACCCTACACACCCTGATAGATAAACATGTCCACCAAAATAATACCAAAATATACGCTTTCTTTGTCGACTTCCAAAAAGCATTTGATTCTATTTGGCATACAGGACTGTTCTACAATGTTATTGAAAGTGGTGTAGGAGGTAAAACATATGACATAATTGAATCAATGCATACTGGCAATACGTGCAGCATTAAAATTTGTAAGAAAATAACAGAATTCTTTAACCAGGGGCAGGGCCTTCGCCAGGGTTGCAATCTGAGCCCTGCACTCTTCAATATTTACATTAACGAATTGGCCACTATTCTAGAAAATCCTCAGCCCCTGGTGTTATCCTCCACAATTCTGAAGTTAAATGCCTCCTCTTCGCAGATGACCTATGCCTGCTGCCACCCACAGCACATGGCCTACAGCAGAGCCTGGACCTGCTAGAGCAGTACTGCCAGACCTGGGCCCTGGCAGTAAACCCCAAAAAGACTAAAATAATGATTTTTCCAGAGAAGATCCAGATCAGGGAATTAGACCAGAGTTCTCACTTGGTACAAAATACTGTATATAGAGTACTGTACACACTACAATTACTTAGGTTAAAAATAAGCTCAACTGGACATCTTAATGAGGCAGTGAATGAGCTGAGAGAGAAAGCATGCAGGGCATTCTACGCCATTCAAATTTGGCTAAAACTAATTGAATATGTCATGTGGTCCAATTGCAAAACAAGATTTCATCAAATGGGACAAACACCCCATTGAAACCCTGCATGCAGAGTTCTGTAAGATTCTCCTACATGTCCAGAGGAAAACTACAAACAATGCATGCAGGGCAGAATTAGGCCAATATCCACTCGTAATAAAAACTAAGCAATTAAGTTTTGGAAACATCTAAAATACAGTGACCCCCTCTCATATCATTACCAAGCCCTGCAATGCCAAGAGCTGAGCAAAGAAAAGTGTCCCCTCATCCAGCTGGTCCTGGGGCTGAGTTCACAAACCTGTTCTACTAACACACTGAAGCCTCAGGACCAAAACATCAAATCAATCAGGATAAACCGAATTACAACAGAGTCAAAACAAAACTATATTGCTTATTGGGAAACACAAACACAAACACAAGCACAAAGCAAAATGCAGTGCTATCTGGCCCTAAATCGACAGTACACCGTGGCTAAATATTTGACCATGGTTACTGATCAAAACCTTAGAAAAACCTTGACAAAGTACAGGCTCATTGAGCACAGCCTTGCAATTGAGAAGGGTAGACACAGGAAAACCTGGCACCCTGTAGAGGAAAGGCTGTGCAACCACTGCACAACAGCAGAACCTGAGACGGAGCTACATTTCCTGACAAAAAAATAAACAAAAATAGAGAGTGTAATTTTCCCAAATTTGAAACCCTTATTCAAGGTTTCAAAGACCTCTCTGATGAGGATAGGCTACCCATCCTGTTGGGGGAGGACGCAGAGAGCTGTGGGTTGGCAGCGCACTACATTGCTGCCCGCCATAAGTTAAGGGACAGTGTATGACAGACCAACCAACCTGCACATGTCCTCTACTGTATGCTTATTGTTATTGTTGAATGTATGGTTATTTTGACACTTGGTTATTGTTGTTACTGTTGTCCCGTTGACAATTTTGATTCTCATTTTAATTTATTTTTTATATTGTAAATATCCTAAATAAGCTTTGGCAATACATACATTGTTACGTCATGCCAATAAAGCGAATTGAATTGAATTAAATAAAGGGAGAGAGAGATAAATAGAGAGAGATAAATAAAGAGAGACAGATAAATAAAGAGAGAGATACAGAGAGAAGTAGAGAGAGAAGTAAAAATAGATATTAAGAGAGAGAGAGATAAATAAAAAGAAAGATAGAGAGATAAATAAAGAGAGAGATAGAGAGAGAGATAAATAAAGAGAGAGAGATAAATCAAGAGAGAGATAAATAAAGAGAGAGAGATAGAGAGAGAAGTAAAAAGAGAAATTAAGAGAGAGAAATAAAGAGAGAGAGATAAATAAAGAGGGAGAGAGAGAGAGAAAAAAAGAGAAAGAGAGAGAGAGATAAATAAAGAGAGAGAGAGATAAATAAAGAGAAAGAGAGATAAATAAAGAGAGAGAGAGAGAGAGAGAGAGAAAAAAGAGAAAGAGAAATAAATAAAGAGAAAGAGAGATAAATAAAGAAAGAGAGAAATTGTACTTATTTTATTTTATTTAACCTTTATTTAACTAGGCAAGTCAGTTAAGAACAAATTCGTATTTATAATGTAGGGACATGGGCTGGGATTAAACAATATAGGACAAAACACACATCACGACAAGAGAGACAACACTGCATAAAGAGAGACCAAAGACAACAACACAGCAAGGCAGCAACACATGACAACACAGCAAGGCAGCAACACATGACAACACAGCATGGTAGCAACACATGACAACACAGCAAGGCAGCAACACATGACAACACAGCATGGTAGCAAAACAAAACATGACAATAACATGGTAGCAACACAACATGGCAGCAGCATAACATGGTAGCAGCACAAATCATGGTACAAATCATATTGGACACAGACAACAGCACAAAGGGCAAGAAGGTAGAGACAACAATACATCACGCAAAGCAGCCACAACTGTCAGTAAGAGTGTCCATGAGTCTTTGAATGAAGAGATGGAGATAAAACAGTCCAGTTTGAGTGTTTGTTGCAGGCCGTTCCAGTCGCTAGATACAGCGAACTGAAAAGAGGAGAGACCCAGGGATGTGTGTGCTTTGGGGACCTTTAACAGAATGTGACTGGCAGAACAGGTGTTGTATGTGGAGGATGAGGGCTACAGTAGATATCTCAGATAGGGGGGAGTGAGGTCTAAGAGGGTTTTATAAATAAGCATCAACCAGTGGGTCTTGCGACGGGTATACAGAGATGACCAGTTTACAGAACAGTATAGAGTGCAGTGATGTGTCCTATAAGGAACATTGGTGGCAAATCTGATGGCCGAATGGTAAAGAACATCTCGCCGCTCGAGAGCACCCTTACCTTCCGATCTATAAATTACGTCTCCGTAATCTAGCATGGGTAGGATGGTCATCTGAATCAGGGTTAGTTTGGCAGCTGTTGTGAAAGAGGAGTGATTACGATAGAGGAAACCAAGTATAGATTTAACTTTAGCCTGCAGCTTTGATATGGGTTGAGAGAAGGACAGTGTACCTTCTAGCCATACTCCCAAGTACTTGTATGAATTGACTACCTCAAGCTCTAAACCCTCAGAGGTAGTAATCACACCGGTGGGAGAGGGCATTCTCCTTACCAAATCAAATCAAATTGTATTTGTCACATGTGCCGAATACAACAGGTGAAATGCTTACTTGCAAGCCCTTAACCATCAATGCAGTTTTAAGAAAATACCCCCAAAAAAGTAAGAGATAAAAATAACAAATAACAAGTAATGACCTTTGTTTTGGAGGTGTTCAGAACAAGGTTAAGGGCAGAGAAAGCTTGTTGAACACAAAGACAGCTTTGTTGCAGAGCATTATAACACAACATCCAGGGGGGGGGGGGCAGTTGAGTGTATCATCTGCATATAAATATTGTTGATGTAAATTGAGAAAAGCATATTTAATATAGAACAAGAGAACTAAAGAGCAAAAGAGAGAGAGAGAAATGAAGAGAAAGAGTGTGTGAGATAGAATGTATAGAATGTGTGTGGAGGTGTGTGCAATAGCCGTATAGATGTTTTGGAGAGTAAGGTGCAGAGGGCACTCTCTTCCCCCTACAGAGATCTCTCCTGTGGGGTAGACAGTGATAGCATGTGTGATAGCATGTCCCCTTCCTTCCAGAACCATCCAACAATCCCCAATTCTCCAACTCCTGTTGGCCACTGACGCCCCTGCTCAGACACACAGATACAAACACATAAAATATGCACACGCGCGCACACACACACACACACACACACACACACACACACACACACACACACACACACAATCGATGACAAGTCCTGAGACAGCCCCTGTGTCTACCCCCATACTTAAATGAACAGCGATTTAGGACGGTTCATCACTCTACTCAGAAGGCATGTAGGTTTGTGTGTAGGCTCCACCTTAGGTGCTTAGACGCAAGCTTGGACTCTTGAGTGAATTGGTTGCTTGGCAAAACTCAGCTACAGCATCCAAAGCCTTTGTCTCCTACTCACAGCGCACACAAATCAGCTTAGGCAATATTGAAAATGTCTGATTGTCGTTAATTCCTGAGATATTGCTTTGGTTTATTAAAAAAGAAAAAGAAAAGAAAACAACAAATACAATCTAGTTTCCACATTGCTCCCTTTGCGTTCTGGTGGCTCCCACTCGCTCTGAACAAACACATTAAATGTGGACTTTGATTTGCCTGGCGTATTCCTAGACGAGCATCAGGGAAGTCACGTTTGGTATCGAGTTCCGGCATCATTAGGGTGATAAGTTTAATATGACCCGAATCTGTGTCATGAATCCATTTAGAATTTAGAGCCATTTAGACTCAAGACAAAAGAAGGGAACAAACTTTTTTTATACATTTTTTCCCCGAACTGTATGCTGGTGTTCCCATCCAAAAGGGGTGGTGGTTTACAGTGATCTGGTTTCGGCTGCATGGGCTTTCCACAACAGTAATGTTGGGCCGTGGACTGTTTTGCAGTCAGCTAGCATTACTCCTGACACAATAAGCTGCAACAATGACGCAACAAAAGAGTCTGGACTTTAAAGGACTGTTCCTTCAGTAGGAACTCCACCTCAAATAGGTTTTCAGATAAACCAAGATTCATGTTATTATGCTTGATATTTTTCTAATTAATGTGGTGTGTGAGGAGTTCAAATATTTGGATGTAGCAGTGTTCTATCAAATAATATTTTTATGATATGATGTTGAATTATTTATGAAGAGATTGATCTTATTAAATCAAAATATTACTAACTGAAGTTCTCTTTCTTAAAATTAAGAAAACATAACAATATTATTGGTCAATATAACTTTATTTGTTTATCATACATTTCACACAAACCTCAAACCGTGGTCATGTGTTTTTCCTCTCCTCTCCTCTCCTCTCCTCTCCTCTCCTCTCCTCTCCCTCTCCTCTCCTCTCCTCTCCTCCTCCTCTCCTCTCCTCTCCTCTCCTCTCCTCTCCTCTCCTCTCCTCTCCTCTCCTCTCCTCTCCTCTCCTCTCCTCTCCTCTCCTCTCCTCTCCTCCTCTCCTCTCCTCTCCTCTCCTCTCCTCTCCTCTCCTCTCCTCCTTCCCCCTCCCCCAGTGAAGGCCAGCTCAAACTAGATATGTGGACACACCCGATATTGTCTGCCACTAATCCTGTCTTGGCAGAGAGCCAAAACCAACACCTCCAAGTTGGCTCCAGGGCATGCTGCCCCCTAGCTGCCCAGAGACAAGGGGACCAGGCTGGGAAGGGGTCGGGAGTAGAGGGGGCCTGGGCAGGATGGCTCTGCTACAGACACAATGCTGGCAGTCAGACAACAGACACTGTCCAAGACAAATCTATCCTACACACACACACACACACACACACACACACACACACACACACACACACACACACACACACACACACACACACACACACACACACACACACACACACACACACTATAACTCTAAAGTTGATTATAGGTCCTGAAAAACAGTTTCAAGTATAAAACAACAGGTCGTTCTAATTCTGGATTTTGATTGGTTAATATCTAATTCCAGCCACTGTCTATTCCACAAGTTACCACAGGCTAAATCTATGATGTTGAAATGCCCATTTACTCTATTCTGTCTGACTACACAATCCACTGTCTCAACAGCCCAGGCTTGAAAGTAATACACTTGATCTCCGCTATAAAAAGCATCCAATTTATCTCCAATTTATTTTAGACCAGCAATCGGTTTTCAACAGTGGAGATTTGTATTTACCCTGCTTCTCCGACATGTGCAACATTGTTTCAATAATGAAATTAGATCTCCAGCTATCCCATATTAATTAATGAACGTGTCGGTTCGGGCGAGACGGAGAGGCAGCTTTTCTCAGCCTGTACAAAACATGAATCAGCATAGTTTTATGGCTATATACAATGAAATGCCAATAGACAAACACAAAATGCACTTAGTTTGCTGTCATACCAGCTGCAGTTTGAAGTGATTGTGTTAGCTGTGTAGTTGGCTAGCTCCTCTGAACAATGTCTTGGAGAGAGAGCACATTTTCTATGCCAGATGAAATCACACATCATTAGCTCATTGTTATGGATGTATCCCACTAAACAAATCACTAAAAAACAGCTTAAACAAATGCAAATGCACCTACTTTGCTGTAGTTCTGGCTGCACTGTTTGACATGACTGTGTTAGCCAAAGTTGTCTAGCTAGCAAGCAAGGGATAATGATGGTGCCAGCCATCAAAGCAACGGAAAATTTTGAACGAACGTCTGGGTCGTGTGCATAAATTTAGAACAAATAGACTTAACGACTGGCATCTCTGGCAAACAAACTGTTGTGTGTAAGGCCTATACCTCGTGAAAGGATAAAATAGTATGAATAAAATTCATCAAAGTAAAGTTTTGAATGAAAATATGTCAATATTTATTTTAACATTTTGGTAACCTGTTGTACAAAAGTGATAATGCCCTTGAAGCCGGTGTTTGAAGGATATATTGGCACAGTTTGCCGGGCCGTTACTTCTTCTTGGGCCTAACAACACCCGTGCCAATACAGTGGCTTGCGAAAGTATTGTGTGTCCCCCCTTGGTAATTTTCCTATTTCGTTGCGTTACAACCTGGAATTAAAATACATTTTTGGGGGGATTTGTATCATTTGATTTACACAACATGCCTACCACTTTGTGAAACAAACAAGAAATTAGACAAAAAAAGAAAACTTGAGCGTGCATAAATATTCACTCCCCCCAAAGTCAATACTTTGTAGATCCACCTTGTGCAGCAATTACAGCTGCAAGTCTCTTGGGGTATGTCTCTATAAGCTTGGCACATCTAGCCACTGGGATTTTGCCCATTCTTCAAGGCAAAACTGCTCCAGCTCCTTCAAGTTGGATGGGTTCTGCTTTTTTACAGCAATCTTTAAGTAATAACACAGATTCTCAATTGGATTGAGGTCTGGGCTTTGACTAGGCCATTCCAAGACATTTAAATGTTTCCCCTTAAACCACTTGAGTGTTGCTTTAGCAGTATGCTTAGGGCCATTGTCCTGCTGGAAGGTGAACCTCCATCCCAGTCTCAAAACTCTGGAAGAATGAAACAGGTTTCCCTCAAGAATTACCCTGTATTTAGAGCCATTTTTCTTTCTTTAAGCAATAGCTTTTTTTCTGGCCACTCTTCCGTAAAGCCCAGCTCTGTGGAGTGTACGGCTTAAAGTGGTCCTATGGACAGATACTCCAATCTCCACTGTGGAGCTTCAGGGTTATCTTTAGTCTCTTTGTTGCCTCTCTGATGAATGGCCTCCATGCCTGGTCCGTGAGTTTTGGTGTGCAGCCCTCTCTTTGCAGGTTAGTTGTGGTGCCTTATTCTTTACATTTTTTATAATGGTTTTAACGGTGCTCTGTGCGATGTTGCAGACTTTCGGACATTTCAGAACAGGTGTACATTTACTAAGATCATGTGACACTTAGATTGCACAGAGGGGAACTGTATTTAACTAATTAAATGTATTTCGGTGCACCAGATCTTATTTAGGGGATTCATAGCAAAAGGGGTGAATACATATGCACCTACCACTGTCCCATTCATCTTTTCATTTTATTATTTGAAACAAGTCATTTTTTTCATTTCACTATTTTGTGTATGTCCATTACATGAAATCCAAATAAAAATCCATTTAAATTACAGGTTGTAATGCAACAAAATAGGAAAAACGCAGAAGGGATGGATACTTTTGCAAAGCACTGTATATCCTCCAAACACCGGCTTTGAGGGCATTATCACTTAAATAAGCCCACTCCAATAAACCCACTCTCTGCTTATGCCAGGTTAGCCAGTTGCAGACTGGCAGACGTGGCATTGGCCCAAACTATTGTTAGACCAGATTGGGACCCTGGCTACTGACTGGTCTGTCTACACACAGCCGACTTAGTGAGCAATCAAACATGCTTGATCCTTTCTGGCTGCAGCTTTCTACTCCTCTGATGGCAGAATCTTTAACAATGATTCGTGGTCCGATCACCAGTGTCTGGAAAGCGGCCCATGTACTCCTCCTTCACGAAGGTGGTGACCTGTGTAACCTAAATAATTATTGTCCTACTAACAAAATTCTAGATTTCTTGGTAAGTACTCAATGTAAACTAAGATGTACATCAGTCCGGTTTGTTTTAAATGCTGCTCTTCATTGTTTGGATAAAAAAGAAACACTGTGCGGCCCTTTTATTGATCTGTCTAAAGCCTTCGACACTGTGGATCACTAGTTACTTATTCAGAGGCTTTCATCAATTGGCTTGGACCAGGCTGCATGTAGCTGGTTAGAAAATTATTTAAAGAACAGAACACAGTGTGTATTTACGGATGGTGTTAAATCAGGTTCTCTGGAGATAAATTGTGTCCCACGGGGATCATTTCTTGGTCTGGTTCTTTTCAGTATTTACATGAACAATATTGATTTATCTATAAAAACCTTTACCTGTATGCAGATGAAACTGAATATGCTATTGCCCCCACAGCTGACCAGGTTCTGTCAGAGCTGCAGAAAGCCTTTATTGAACTGAAATTGGTACTTAATGCAGGTAAACCAAGTATGTGTTATTTTCCAAATCACCTAAAAATGTATCTGATGATTTATGCATACGTACTTTAGATGCTGACCTCATTGATCGTGTCCCTGCTTATAATTATCTAGGCATCTGGATTGACGAAAAGCTTTCTTTCAAAAACCATGTTGATGAGCCCGTTTAGAAATTAAGAATGAAATAGTCTTCTTCTATAGGAACAGGGGCTGTCCTTTGTTAAATAGCAGAAAACAAATAATTCAGTCAACATTCATTCTGGTTATTCACTATGGTGATATCTATATGAATGCAGCTGCCATTGAATTGAAGCCATTGAAAGCAGTTTATCATAATGCATTGCGCTTTATTACGACCGAAAGGTTTTCAAAATGTTGGTTAGTTGATGCATTGCACTCTTTTTATTTGTATTTATTTTTATTTCCCCTTTATTTAACCAGGTAGGCAAGTTGAGAAGTAGATCTCATCTACAACTGCGACTTGGCCAAGATAACGCAATGCAGTTCGACACATACAACAACACAGAGTTACAAAAGTAATAAACAAACATACAATCAATAATACAGTAGGGAAATCTATACACAACATTTGCAAATGAGGTAGGATGAGGGAGGTAAGGCAATAAATAGGCCATGGTGGCAAAGTAATTACAATATAGCAATTAAACACTGGAATGGTAGGATGTGCAGATGATGAATGTGCAAGTTGAGATACTGGGGTGCAAAGGAGCAAGATAAATAAATAAATACAGTATGGGGATGCTGTAGTTGGATCGGCTATTTTACAGATGAGCTATGTACAGGTGCAGTGATTTGTGAGCTGCTCTGACAGCCGGTGCTTAAAGCTAGTGAGGGAGGTAAGAGTCTCCAGCTTCAGAGATTTGATCTATAAATCCCTCTTGTATAAATGTCCACCATATCTTACCTCATTGTTAACCTTCAGACCAGTGGAGGCTGCATCGGGGAGGATGGCTCATAATAATGTCTCGAACAGAGAAAATGGTATGGCGTGAAAAAGATCAAAAACATCTGTTTAATAATCTGTTCATTCTGCTACAGCCATTACCACGAGCCCTTCCTCCCCAGTTATTAATGTGCCACCAAACTCCTGTGCTTCAGACGTACATCACTTCAATCTCCACCGTGTTAGGAAAATCTGCTTTTAGGTTTTTTTTTGCCTCTCATGTGGAATGATCTCCAAAAGTCCTTAAAGTTGGTGGAGTTGGTGCCTCCAGGGCAGTTCAGGTGTAAGTTAGAGGGCCGTTTTACTGAAGAATGTATTTGTTTCGTGTGATTCTGTTTAGCGTTTTGTGTTCTGTGTTTCTTTCTTTTCATGTCTAGTGTAATTGTTGTATATTGATGTGTTCATGCAGGTCTCATCTGCGAAAGACACCGTGGTCTCAGCAAGACTCCCTGCTTAAATAAAGGTTCAATAAAACACACACACACACACACATTATTACAACAATGCAGTGCCCCTGTGCTAATACTCTTGTGTTTTTCTGCCTCCAGCAGCCACTGTGCCCAAGGTAAGCACTAGCGGAAGCAGAAAGAGGGTCTTGAAGATGGTACAGTTGGAGACACACACACACACACACTGTTAAAGCATATTGGCGGACATGACCTCTATGTGTAGTAGACCTATAGTAACATTTTTGGTATGTCACTTCTTGCCACTGAGGGGCAGTAATACATCAGGTGATGGGTCAGGTATTGGGTTTGGTTATGTATAAATTATAAATCAATCTTAATGTGACTTGGATTTAAAATAATAATTGTCGGTGTCCATCTCGATTCAGATAATTCTGATGCGCCGTTCAAATCTATGGCCAGCTCTGTTTATTGTTGATCACAGGTATTCTCTAGGCCTGTTCTGTACTAGGTTGATAGCCTTGACTATCTTCGCCCTGTTGTCAGTTACGACAAGTAAGATCTTCTCCTCTGCTTGTCCCATGCATCCAATGTGCAGTCAATTACCTCTCTGGTGTGTGGATGCAAAATTTGATAGAGGTTGTGCAACACATGTTGTGCCTTGTTGGAGGAGGGGCGATAGAAACAGGCAGATATGCCCATAAACGAAGCAGCCAGTCCTTTTTTGCTCCATCCGTCTACACACAGGGTTCATTTTATGCCTCCTTCAAAACGTACATTTCTGGGTTGTTGTATCCATTTGTAAAGCAATCAACCCGTTTACTCTAACAGCGCCAGGAGTTTTCAATTCGGGATCAAATGTTTGGTTGAATTGCTTGTGGACTTGCCAGTCTGGTTGAGTAAATGAATCAGTGCTTCTTCTCTTTTTTTAAATGAAATCAGGTTGCCATGTTTCTGCTCTTTCATGCAAACGGGTAAAGTTGGTTGTCCTAAACATTGCTGTTGACGTGCACCTACTAATAGCTAGTGGCTGTCTCACCTTGTCTTTATCCTGAAATGGTGGGCGCTGTTCCGATGACCTTTGAGGTCGGTTGGGTTTTCCCTTTTATCTCTGTTTCCCATCAGCTGCTGACACTACAAAACATTTGCTTGTGTTATGCAGTCAAACATAGTTCCAGTATAGTTTTAGTTTATCAAATCTTTTTTGATAATTATTATGTTTCAGTTTACTTTAAAAAAAATGTTTTTTTCATTTTTATAATTTTTTAGGTTTTAGTTTACTATATTAGCCTTGGTCATAGCAGACTGTGTGTGTTTGTGTATGTGTTTTACAATTGCATGATTTCTTATATAAAAGAGGGATTGCAGTTGAAAAGGGAAAATATGCAAAAAACTGGGGGTGTTAAGTTAAGGCAAAGCAGCATGACACTGTACCAGACTAGGGCTTTGGTTTCCTGGTAAAAATATGCCAGAAGCATGTGGGATCACAGTTGCACCATAGACTTCATTACCCATAGTCCTCCCTTACCCCACTACCCTAATAATCTCCGTCATATGGGCATTGGGGATGTTTGGCCAAATCCTCAAACCATGCCACTGTAAATTGAATGGATCCTGTTCTAATATTAATGTAGCACCAATTGGTTTGGAAAAGAGAGGGGGATTTGGTGTTATAGCAGTGTTAATAGTGGCAGCATCATTAAGGGATCCCTCTTCATAACCGGCTCTGTAGGAGGCCTGTGGAATGATCAAGAATAATATGTGCTGCTTTGTAGACACCCACCCCGGTCACTGCCTGCATACCAATCCTACAATAAGGAGGAGAGGAAGAGAAGAGAGGGGGAGCGAGAGAGAGATAAGGAGGGCAACAAAGGGAAAAAAAGACAGAGAAGCAGGGGGACAGAGAGGAGAGATAGATAGATAGACATAGAGAAAGGTGGAAGAGGGAGGGAAGGAACATGGCGAGTAAGATTGAAGGAGAGTTAGAGAGTGAGATAAAGGGTGCAGCAGGGGGAAAGGGAAGAAGAAGGAAAGAGAGAAAGATGTAGAGAATGATGGTGAGTGACCAAGGTAGTGGGAGAAAATGGAGAGAGCAACAGAGACAGAGAGCATGTCTTAAAAGGTTGTATGTTTCTATGAATCGAGTCCAAAGGATCTCCAGGCTGAGGGAAGAAGAGGGAAGAGGCAAAAAGCAGGGGAGATTAGGAAACATAGGGAGAGGTGGAGGGTATGGGGTTCGAGGGGGATGATGAGGTGTCTTGTGGCGTCAAAGAGAGAGAGAGAGGCAGAGGCCCAGAGCTGCATTCAGTCCATGGGGGTAGTAGAATATACACCAGCATCGCCGCCAACAACAAAGATGGCCTCCCAGGGATCCTGAATAAGGCTGGGGGAATTATCCAGAAAAAAAAAACGCTGAAATGTTTAGACAGATGGCCCACTTAAATGACAAGAGGACACAGGGAGAGAGAAAGTGTTTTTAATGAAACTTCAGATTCTACAAATAATGTATCTTTATTTCACCCCTTTCAAATCCCCCTGGAAAGGTGAGAGTAAATGCAATGTGTTACAAGAGACATTTCCAAAGAGACATTAGAAGATACTGGGCTGCCTGAAATCCCTCAGATTGAATTAAATTGACATCACGAGAAGAGAAGGGAAAATAAAAAAGAGCAAGAAAAAGGCAGGGAATCAAATGGAAGACATTAAAAATTGAACTGTGGTGCCAAATAAAATAGATAGCAGGGGACTTCTCTCCTCCTTCTCTCCCTATTTTATTTTATTTTAAAGGGCCACTAGGAATCTTTGAGGGGAGAAACATGCTAGTCTGTTTTTTTTTTATCTAATTTGATGGGAGTCTGGCAAACAGCCATGCTCTAGGCCTTAGATGTCCCCAGCAAGTAACATTTGATACAACAAGACGACATTTTATGAATTTAGAGATCATAAATTATTAATAAAGCAGACCTCGTATCAAATGTCTGAAATGTGCCTCAAATGATCCCCCTCCCAAAATTATACAGTATACCTTGAGTGATTCTAACAAATGAATCCTTACTATTTGACTGTATCAAACCTTCACACTCAAGCCAATTCCTACATAAGAACGGGGACAGAGCATATTTCTACAAATGCATAGCAGACACAGTCGAAGTCTATGACGGCAAAATAGATACACCAAAGGCGAACATGGCACCATGCTAACCACATGTTTAGCAAAATCACCGTTCTCCAGCGTTGGAACGAATCAATGTGGTGTTCTACCAAGGTGTGCTTTACCATATTCATGGTCCACGTGGTCAGTAGGGTCTATCCCACTACCTATCCTTTATCATTATAATCCATTTCCATTGCTATTGTCCTCCATGGCTAAGCTGCACTCCATGGGACCACCAGTGTGTGTGATTGTGTTTGCGTGTACGTGCGTATATGAGAGAATGAGCATGAAAAACACAGAGAGACCCTCATACGGAACCTAAAACCCTCCTCAAACCCACCCACCCATCCATCCACCCATCCTTCCATCCCTCCATCCACCCCGCCCACAGCTTCTACTCTCTGCCTCGCCCTAATCATAGCTGGATTTCTCCTTCTCAAAGACGCCATGGCATTAGGTAGATCAGTGAATTAGATTTAGGCTGGCGATTCTAGCCATTCTACTGTGAGGCGATTGACACACACACAGAGATCCGGCTGGTTACTGGCAAATGTTTGTAAAGTGTTTACATTTAAATTAGCGAATAAGCCAAATCCAAAGCGTTTTGCTTTTTTATAAATTGTAAGATTTTTTGCATTGAGGCAATTAAACCGTCAGCTAGTTTTTGTTGTTTTTAATTTTGAGCAAGTAAGCACTATGCCGATCGAAGCCAGCAAACAGCAAGCAAAGTCCCTCCATTCGAATGCAAACAAGTTGGGCGATGATTCAATAACAAATTATATCCTACAAGCAATCAAGAATATGGAATGTTCTCTCCACAAGCATTACACGTAGGAGGATACCATCGCTGACAAAGTGGCGGCTGCCATCAGAGAGAATATGGAATGTACTCTCCACAAGCATTACACGTAGGAGGATACCATCGCTGACAAAGTGGCGGCTGCCATCAGAGAGAATATGGAATGGACTCTCCACAAGCATTAAACGTAGGAGGATACCATCGCTGACAAAGTGGCGGCTGCCATCAGAGAGAATATGGAATGTACTCTCCACAAGCATTAAACGTAGGAGGATACCATCGCTGACAAAGTGGCAAAGTATGGAATGGACTCTCCACAAGCATTAAACGCCATCAGATCAGAGAATATGGAATGTACTCTCCACAAGCATTACACGTAGGAGGATACCATCGCTGACAAAGTGGCGGCTGCCATCAGAGAGAATATGGAATGTACTCTCCACAAGCATTACACGTAGGAGGATACCATCGCTGACAAAGTGGCGGCTGCCATCAGAGAGAATATGGAATGTACTCTCCACAAGCATTACACGTAGGAGGATACCATCGCTGACAAAGTGGCGGCTGCCATCAGAGAGAATATGGAATGTACTCTCCACAAGCATTAAACGTAGGAGGATACCATCGCTGACAAAGTGGCGGCTGCCATCAGAGAGAATATGGAATGTATGGAATGGACTCTCCACAAGCATTAAACGTTTGGAGGACACCATCGCTGACAAAGTGGCGGCTGCCATCAGAGAGAATATGGAATGGACTCTCCACAAGCATTAAACGTTTGAGGATACCATCGCTGACAAAGTGGCGGCTGCCATCAGAGAGAATATGGAATGGACTCTCCACAAGCATTAAATGTAGGAGGATACCATCGCTGACAAAGTGGTGGCTGCCATCAGAGAGAATATGGAATGGACTGCTCAGAGAGAATATGGAATGTACTCTCCAAGCATTACACGTAGGAGGATACCATCGCTGACAAAGTGGCGGCTGCCATCAGAGAGAATATGGAATGTTCTCTCCACAAGCATTAAACGTTTGGAGGACACCATCGCTGACAAAGTGGCGGCTGCCATCAGAGAGAATATGGAATGTTCTCTCCACAAGCATTACACGTAGGAGGATACCATCGCTGACAAAGTGGCGGCTGCCATCAGAGAGAATATGGAATGTTCTCTCCACAAGCATTACACGTAGGAGGATACCATCGCTGACAAAGTGGCGGCTGCCATCAGAGAGAATATGGAATGTTCTCTCCACAAGCATTAAACGCAGGACACCATCGCTGACAAAGTGGCGTGCCATCAGAGAGAATATGGAATGTTCTCTCCACAAGATTACACAGGATACCATCGCTGACAAAGTGGCGGCTGCCATCAGAGAGAATATGGAATGTTCTCTCCACAAGCATTACACGTAGGAGGATACCATCGCTGACAAAGTGGCGGCTGCCATCAGAGAGAATATGGAATGTTCTCTCCACAAGCATTACACGTAGGAGGATACCATCGCTGACAAAGTGGCGGCTGCCATCAGAGAGAATATGGAATGTTCTCTCCACAAGCATTACACGTGGGAGGATACCATCGCTGACAAAGTGGCGGCTGCCATCAGAGAGAATATGGAATGTTCTCTCCACAAGCATTACACGTAGGAGGATACCATCGCTGACAAAGTGGCGGCTGCCATCAGAGAGAATATGGAATGTTCTCTCCACAAGCATTAAACGTTTGGAGGACACCATCGCTGACAAAGTGGCGGCTGCCATCAGAGAGAATATGGAATGTTCTCTCCACAAGCATTAAACGTTTGGAGGACACCATCGCTGACAAAGTGGGGGCTGCCATCAGAGAGAATTTGGAATGGACTCTCCACAAGCATTAAACGTTTGGAGGACACCATCGCTGAAAAAGTGGCGGCTGCCATCAGAGAGAATATGGAGTTGAGGACATTGAGGACTCGACCAAATCTCTAACTCAAAGGCGGGATAAAAAAATATCCCCTCCCTCGCAGTGTCTCTATCAGACTCCGAGGTTAGTGCTCCTAATGCCCATCTGAAAATGCTAGAATCCAGCCCCTGTGAGACGGCATAAATGACGTCTCAGAAATCTCCCACACCCAGTAAACAAAGTCACCCTGAACACTGTGAACTGTATTGCTTCCTGTGAACTGTAGTGCAATTACACAATGACAGACGAGGAGTTATAATCACCAAATTAAGCTGTCAGGAACACTAGAAAGACAAAAAGGCTTATCTCCTAAAAACCCAGATGTACCCAAACTTTAGGTTTTGTAATTTACAGAGCTGTTGTCACGTTCTGACCGTTAATTCCTTTGTTTTGTCTTTATTTAGTATGGTCAGGGTGTGAGTTGGGGTGGGCAGTCTATGTTAGTTTTTCTATATTTTCTATTTCTGTGCTTGGCCTGATATGGTTCTCAATCAGAGGCAGCTGTCTGTCGTTGTCCCTGATTGAGAACCATATTTAGGTAGCCTGTTTTCCTTTGTGTTTGGTGGGTGGTTATTTTCAGTCTTTGTGTGTCTGCACCAGATAGAACTGTTTCGGTTGTCACTTCATTGTGTTCAGTATCTTATTAAAAAGATGAACACTAACCACGCTGCGCTTTGGTCCGATCCTTCTTCCACCCAAGACAACCGTTACAGCTGTAATGTTGACATTTAATCAGACAATAATTAAACCAGTTCTCATTGTTTACAGCACCTTGGCCTGGATATAGTTGGAGTGGCAGAAACTAATTTAACTTGCTCCCAAGTGTCAACCTGTCCTGGTTATTCCTGGTTTGTCCATAATAGGACTAGACTTCATCTCTGTGCACGTACTGGTTCAGGGGGCGTAGGCCTTTTCATCAGAGGCCAGCTGTGTTTGGATTATAAGTGACAGATTATTGATGACTCAGTGGAGGGCTTCCTATGGGTTAAAGTACAGCTAAACTACATCTCCAGTCTAACCACGTCTTCACTGTGACAGTACACTATCTACACCAAGCCAACTCCTTTAGGCATGTTTATTCACTAGACCTGCATGAGAGTTTACTCAGCCATTTATACAGGTATCAGAAGCTATGCACTTCTCTCGTTATTCAGCGACTTCAATAGCCACTGTGCTGATGGCCAGGACTATGTCCGATTGGAGAACGGAACGGGGTGAATTACTCACACAACTCTCACGGTGAGCTACTCCTCCAGTTCCTGATTAGTGCGAGCTAGGGACTCAATGAGGGGCTCCCAGCGGCAGTTTGACTGCTCAGTTCAGACTGCTAAACAACGCCACTGGCGGCATCAACAGGAGAACATTCAAGAAAAAGAGACATCGAACAAAAATGTTTCTCCTGTCCCTATAGAAGAAACCTTTGAAGAACCCTTTTTGGTTCCAGGTAGAACCCTTTTGTATCCCGGTAGAACCATTTTCAGTTCCATGTAGAATCCTTTCCACAATGAGTTGTACTTGGAACCCAAAAAAGTTCTACCTGGAACCAAAAAGGTTCTCCTACTGTATGGGGACAGCCGAAGAACTCTTTTTTTTCTACGAATTTATATCCAAATCAGGAGACAAAAGGGTCCCTAACCTGATTTCTGCTGTGTATAAACTATTTTGTTGTGTTCTGTTTAACCAACATCATCATAGCAGATGAACAAAATGTGTTCAGAAAGTAACAAAGCTGCCTTGACCACATCACGACCTTAATCAACAAAATTGAAAGTCCACTTCCTGTTCTTTAAAAGATTACTCTAAAGAATTTGACCACATTGACAGCAATATGTTATAGAACATGCTAGTCTAAATGGTAACATCCTGAAATGCCTTATCTCCAGGTATGATAATGTGAAATGTTGTGATCGAATCAATGACTGACATTGGAGAGAAAAAGGGTTGCATTTTATCAGCTATTTTGCTCTCAATGTATAATAATTATCTCACTCTGGCCATCAAAGCTCTTGGAAAAGGTGTCTGTCTAAAAAAATTAACGAGCGTCTGTTTATCGCATTGTCGTTTCTACTGTAGCATACCGTAAGTATGTTTGGAGCATAATGTATTTACTGTTTTAATCACATGTTTTCACGTACTGGTGACAAATCATGCATTTTGATTCTTGCATAGATTGTAATGGACACATATGATGTGCGTAAAATACTTTATTGAAGGTTATAATGATTATGATGAGCTAATGCTAATCTATTTGCCAGCTGTGTGTGGCGCCGTGTTTGTTGACATTATTTAATCCATTCTGGGTGTCACGTAAATGTCTGTCAGACCAAAGTTGTTATTCAAAATGAGGTCATCTTTTGAGTAAACTTCCGAAAGGGAATGAAGGGATTTGAATGGTGGTAGATGACACATCCCCTACAACATGCACACTGCAAAGAGACCAAACTCATCTTGTCTCCTCTTCCTATCTTTGGTTGACCGGAAAAACAAACATGGCGGCATGCACAAACTACCCATCTTTGGATTACTTTCATGTTAAGTGTTTTACTCAATTACTTAGATTAGGTATTCCTAAACTGGGGTAGGCGATTCACTTTTTTTTTTTTTACTCTTCACATTTTAAACAGACCATTTATATTTTCCAACGGGGCTATACATTTGGGTGAGGTTTTATCTCGCCACTTTTCACTGACAAAAATAAAATTAAACCATCTAGTGTTCAGTGAAATAACAACACAATGTCCAATACAGGTAGCCTAGTCAAATAATTAACATCCATTCACATTAACCGCTACTCTCTCGCGGGACCTCCACTAACGGTCCGTATGTAGCCAAATGTAGCTGCTGCTCATGTTGGTATCTGTACTGATGGCGCAAAAACCATGACAGGGAGACATAGTGGAGTGGTAACGCACATGCAAGCAGTTGCTCCCAACACCACTTGGGTACACTGCAGCATCCACCGAGAGGCTCTTGCTGTCAAGGGAATGCCTGACTGCTTGAAAAACATTTTGGACACTACAGTGAAAATGGTTAACTTTGTTAAAGCAAGGCCCCTGAACTCTTGTGTATTTTCTGCACTATGCAATGATATGGGCAGGGACCATGTAATGATTTTACAGCATACAGAAGTGCGCTGGTTATCAAGGCTCAAACTATTGACACATTTGTTTAAATTGAGAGACGAGCTTAGAGTTTTCTTTACTGACCATCATTTTCATTTGTCTGATCGCTTGTATGTTGAGGTTCTCATACGACTGGCCTATCTGGGTAATGCTTTTTCTTGCCTGAATGATCTGAATCTAGGATTACAGGGACTCTCCACAACTATATTCAATATGATTAAGAAGTTGGAGCTCTTCTCTGTCTGCGTTAACTTCTTATGGGCAGATGGGACGGTAGCGTCCCACCTGGCCAACATCCAGTGAAATTGCAGAGTGCGAAATTCAAAATACAGAATTATAGATATTTAACTTTCATAAAATCACAAGTGTAATACAACAAAATAAAGCTTAACTTCTTGTTAACTTATTATGGCTGGGGGGCAGTATTGAGTAGCTTGGATGTATAAGTTGCCCAAAGTAAAAGGCCTGCTCCTCAGTCCCAGTTGCTAATACATGCATATTATTATTAGTATTGGATAGAAAACACTCTACAGTTTCTAAAACTGTTTGAATGATGTCTGTGAGTATAACAGAACTCATATGGCAGAGAAAATCCTGAGGAGAAATTAAAACAGGAAGTGAGAAATCTGAGCTTTGTATGTATTCACCAGAGTCCCCAATGAAATCCCCTTGAGATATTAATGATGTTGCTCTGCCTAGGTGTTCCACTAGATGTCAACCATCAATAGAAATTGTAATGAGACTTCTATGGTGTTGTGGGAGTAAATGATAGCAGAATACATCAGGTGTCAAGCAGCCATTTTCTGATCGCACTTATTCCTCATGGTATTCACTTGCGTTCCATTGCTCATGATGACAAGAAGGAGTACTCCGGTTGGAACTTTATTGAAGCTATATGTTAAAAACATCCTAAGGATTGATTCTGTACTTAGTTTTAAATGTTTCTTCGACCTGTAATAGAACTTTTTGAAGTTTTTGTCCGACGTAACGCTGACCAGAATGAGCGTTTGGATATGTATACCAAACGCGCTAACAAAAGAAGGTATTTGGACATAAATAAAGGATATTATCGAACAAAACAAACATTTATTGTGGACCTGGGATTCCCGGAGTGCTTTCTGATGAAGATCATCAAAGGTAAGGGAATATTTATCATGTAATTTCTTGTTTATGTTGACGTCAACATGGCGGCTCTTGTGACAAATGTCTCTGAGCGCCGTCTCAGATTATTGCATGGCTGGCTTATTCCGTAAACTTTTTTTGAAATCAGACACAGCGGTTGCATTAAGGAGAGGTATATCTTTAATTCCATGTGTATAACTTGTATTATTATCTACATTTATGATTGGTATTTCTGTTGAATGGTGTGGCTATGCAAAATCACTGGATGTTTTTGGAACTATTGAATGTAACGCGCCAATGTAAACTCATATTTTGATAAATATTTATCAAACAAAAAATACATGTATTGTGTAACATGAAGTCCTATTAGTGTCATCTGATGAAGATCATCAAAGGTTTTATCTCTATTTGTGCTTTTTGAAACTCCTCTCTTTGGCTGGAAAAAAAATGGCTGTGTTTTTCTGTGGCTATGTGGTGACCTAACATAATCGTTTGTGGTGCTTTTGCTGTAAAACATATTTGAAATCTGACACCTGTGTGATTAACAATGAGAATAGCTTTAAAATGGTAGGAGATACATGTATGTTTGAGGAATGTTAATTATGAGATTTTTGATGTTTTGAAAATGGTGCCCTACACTTTGACTGGCTGTTGTCATATCGCTTCTGTTAATGGGATTGCAGCCATAAGAAGTTAATCCAGCCACTGTGTCAGATTTCAAAAAGGTTTTACAGCGAAAGCACACCATACGATTATCTGAGGACAGCGCATACAAAAGCATGAAAAACATATTTCAACCAGGCAGGTGCGACACGAATGTCAGAAATAGCGTAATAATAAATGCCTTACCTTTGATGATCTTCTTCTGTTGGCACTCCAAAAGGTCCCAGTTACTTTACAAATGGTCCTTTTGTTTGATAATGTCCTTCTTTATATCCATAAAAACTCAGTTTAGCTGGCGCGCTTCAGTCAATAATCCACCCAGTTTCCCTCCATCAAAATGCATACAAAATGAATCCCAAACATTACTAATAAACTTTTTCAAACAAGTCAAACAACGTTTATAATCAAACCTTAGAGACCCTAATACGTAAATAAACTATACAATTTAAGACGGAGAATAATTATTGCCTTTACCGGAGAAAAACACCAAAGATCGCGCTCTCTTCCACGCGCTTAGAAACACTACAGCCAAAATGGGAGCCACCTAGAAAAACTACCATTTCTGGCTCATTTTTCCAAAAACCAGCATGAAACTCTTTCTAAAGACTGTTGACATCTAGTGGAAGCCCTACGAACTGCAATCTGGGAGTATTTCGCCTTATAATAAAAGTGACAGCCATTGAAAACAGTGGTAGGCTGAATTTTCTTTGGGGGGGGGGGGTTGTCCTCGGGGTTTCACCTGCCATATCAGTTCTGTTATACTCACAGACATAATGTTAACAGTTTTAGAAACTGTAGAGTGTTTTCCATCCAAATCTACATAGTATATGCATATCATAGCTTCTGGGCCTGAGTAACAGGCAGTTTACTTTGGGCACACTTTCAATCCTGATGTGAAAATACTGCCACCTACCCAAGAGAGGTTAACAAGGACAACACACAGGATTTTCATTATTGTATAATTTTTTGGGATGCAAATGAATTCAAATTTACGGACAATGTCAAATGTGATAAAGTGAAGCACCTGAGTGAGTTGGGTTCGCAATTACGCAGGTACTTTTCCGAAACGGATGACAGAAACAACTGGATTCATTATCCCTTTCATGCCCTGACTCCAGTCCACTTACCGATATCTGAACAAGAGAACCTCATCGAAATTGCAACAAGTGGTACTGTAAAAATAGCATTTTATCAGAAGCCACTGCCAGACTTCTGGATTGGGCTGCGCTCAGAGTATCCTGCCTTGAAAAAATCACGCTGTTAAGACACTGATGCCCTGTGCAACCACGTATCTATGTGAGAGTGGATTCTCGTTCCTCAGTAGCATGAAAACTAAATACAGGCACAGACTGTATGTGGAAAATTATTTAAGACTGAGACTCTCCAATACAACCCAACATTGCAGAGTTCTATGCATCTTTTCAAGCCCACCCTTCTCATTAACCTGTGGTGAGTTATTCACAGTTGTTGATTAACAAATAAGTTAGATGCTTGAATAAAGCGCAAAATTATTGATTATTATTATATTCATATTTGTGCCCTGATTCTATAGGAGCTCTTTGTTAATTCCCACGAGCCGGGTTGTGACAAAAACTCACACTCATTCTTATGTGTCGTATAGTGTGTGTGTGGCAGGCTTACAGTTATTGAAAAAAACAAACATTTGAGAATGCGCTGACCCTGGTACTAGAGGTGGTATGCAGCTGGTGGTTGAATGTTTGAAGGGGTACAGGACTATAAAAAGTTTTGAACCACTAACTTAGATCCTTCATGAGCTCACCAATGATGTGATGAAATGTAAATAGTAATTCATATTAGATCGTTCAAATGATGTGATGAATTGTAAATAGTAATTCATATGATGTTCAGGTGAGAGTTAGCTAAATATGACTGATTGTGTTAGGTGAGTCTTTCCTCAGTTAGAGCTACGACTAATGTAGCCTACATTTTCCGGTTTGGATGACTGTGTTACGTCACTCTTTCCTCAGTTAGAGCTAGGACTAATGTAGCCTACATTTTCCGGTTTGCATGATTGTGTTACGTCAGTGTTTCCTCAGTTAGAGCTAGGACTAATATAGCCTACATTTTACGGTTTGGATGATTGTGTCACGGTCTTTCCTCAGTTAGAGCTAGGATTAATGTAGCCTACATTTCAGGGTTTGGATGATTGTGTTACGTCAGTCTTTCCTCAGTTAGTGCTAGGATTAATGTAGCCTACATTTCACAGTATTGATGATTGTGTTACGTCAATCTTTCCTCAGTTAGAGCTAGGACTAGTGTAGCCTACATTTTCCGGTTTGGATGATTGTGATACGTCACTCTTTCCTCAGTTAGAG
The DNA here is from genome assembly GCF_018296145.1 of Oncorhynchus tshawytscha. Taxonomy (NCBI): domain Eukaryota; kingdom Metazoa; phylum Chordata; class Actinopteri; order Salmoniformes; family Salmonidae; genus Oncorhynchus; species Oncorhynchus tshawytscha. Next base: position 2,704,367 of record NC_056454.1, on the reverse strand, counting down.
CTCGGACTAATGTAGCCTACATTTTCCGGTTTGGATGATTGTGTTATGACAATATGTCCTTAGTTAGAGCTAGGACTAATGAAGCCTACATTTCACGGTTTGGATGATTGTGTTACGTCAATTTTCCTCAGTTAGAGCTAGGACTAATGTAGCCTACATTTTCCGGTTTGGATGATTGTGTTATGTCAATCTCTCCTCAGTTAGAGCTAGGACTAATGTAGCCTACATTTTCTGGTTTGGATGATTGTGTTATGTCAGTCTTTCCTCAGTTAGAGCTAGGACTAATATAGCCTACATTTTACGGTTTTGATGATTGTGTCACGTCGGTCTTTCCTCAATTAGAGCTAGGACTAATGTAGCCTACATTTCAGGGTTTGGATGATTCACAGTGGGTCAGAAGTTAACATACACTAAATTAGTATTTGTTAGCATTGCCTTTAAATTGTTTAACATAGGTGAAATGTTTCACAATTAAGTTTGGTGAATTTGACAGAGTCAGGTTTGTAGGCCTCCTTGTTCGCACACGCTTTTTCAGTTCTGCCTACACATTTTCTATAGGATTGAGGTCAGGGCTTTTTGATGGCCACAAACCTTGACTTTGTTGTCCTTAAGCCATTTTGCTACTACAACTTTGGAAGTATGCTTGGGGTCATTGTCCATTTGGAAGACCCATTTGCGACCAGGATTTAACTTCCTGACTGACGTCTTGAGATGTTGCTTCAATATATCCACATCATTTTCCTACCTCATTATGCCATCTATTTTGTGAAGTGCACCAGTCCCTCCTGCAGCAAAGCACCCCCACCACATGATGCTGCCACCCCCCTTCACAGTTGGGATGGTGTTCTTTGGCTTGCAAGCCTCCCCCTTTATCCTCAAAACATAACGATGGTCATTATGGCCAAACAGTTCTATTTATGTTTCATCAGACCCGAGGACATTTCTCCAAAAAGTACGATCTTTGTCCCCATATGCAGTTGCAAACCGTAGTCTGGCTTTTTTATGGCGGTTTTGGAGCAGTGGCTTCTTCCTTGCTGAGTGGCCTTTCAGGTTATGTCGATATATAGGACTCGTTTTACTGTGGATATAGATACTTGTCCTTTGCTGTTGATCTGTGATTGATTTGAACTTTTTGCACCAAAGTACGTTCATCTCTAGGAGACAGAACGCGTCTCCTTCCTGAGCGGTATGACAGCTGCGTGGTCCCATGGTGTTTATACTTGCGTGCTATTGTTTGCACAGATGAACGTGGTACCTTCAGGCATTTGGAAATTGCTCCCAAGGATGAACCAGCCTTGTGAAGGTCTACAATTTTTTTTCTAAGGTCTTGGCTGATTTCTTTTGATTTTCCCATGATGTCAAGCAAAAGAGCCACTGAGTTTGAAGCCCCCATAGGCCTTGAAATACATCCACAGGTACATGTCAAATTGACTCAAATGATGTCAATTAGCCTATCAGAAGCTTCTAAAGCCATGACATATTTTTCTGGAATTTTCCAAGCTGTTTAAAGGCACAGTCAAACTTCTGACCCACTGGAATTGTGATACAGTGAATTATAAGTAAAATAATCTGTCTGTAAACAATATTTGGAAAAATTACTTGTGTCATGCACAAAGTAGATGTCCTAACTGACTTCCTAAAACTATAGTTTGTTAACAAGAAATTTGTGGAGTGGTTGAAAAACAAATTTTAATGACTCCAACCTAAGTGTAAGGAAACTTCTGACTTGAACTGTATGTTCGGTAAGACATGGGGTGGGGGATGGGGGTGTCTATTTGTCAATAACAGCTGGTGTGCGATGTCTAATATTAAAGAAGTCTCGAGGTGATGCTCGTCTGAGGACAAGTTCATCATGATAAGCTGTAGACCACATTATCTACGAAGAGAATTTTCATCTATATTTTTCGTAGCTGTCTATTTACCACTACAAATCAACGCTTGCATTAAAACCACACTCAACGAGCTATATGAGGCCATAAGCAAACGTAAAAATGCTTTTTTTAACCTAATTTCTACCAGTATATCACATGTGCAACCAGAGGGAAAAAAAACTCTAGGCCACCTTTTCTCCACAAACAGAGACATGTACAAAGCTCTCCCTCGCCCTCCATTTGGCAAATCTGACCATAATTCTATCTTTCTGATTCCTGCTGACAAGCAAAAACTAAAGCAGCAAATACCAGTGACTCGCTCAATACCTAAGTGGTCAGATGATGTGGATGCTACGCTACAGGACTGTTTTGCTAGTACAGACTGGAATATGTTCCAGGATTCATCCAATGACACTGAGTAATGTATCACCTCAGTCACCGGCTTCATCAATAAGTGCATCGACAACATCGTCCTCACAGTACATACATGTCCCAACCGGAAGCCATGGATTATAGGCAGCATCCGCATGGCGCTAAAGGCCAGAACTGCCACTTTCAAGAAGCGGGACACTAATCCGGAAGCTTATAAGAAATCCTGCTAAACACTCAGACGAACCATCGAACAGTGAAAAGCATCAATACAGGACTAATATTGAATCCTACTACACCAGATCTGATGCTCGTTGGATGTGTCAGGGCTTGCCCACTATTACGGACTACAAGGGGAAACCCAGCCGCGACTCCAACAGCATAATTAAGTTTGCTGAGGACACAAGGGTGGTAGGTCTGATCACGGACAACAATGAGACAGTCTATAGGGGGGAGGTCAGAGACCTGGCAGTGTGGTGCCAGGACAACAACCTCTCAATCAACGTGATCAAGAGAAAGGAGATGATCGTGCAACATAGGAAAAGGAGGGCCGAACACGCCCCGATTCACATCGACTTGGCTGTAGTGGAGCGAATCGAGAGGTTCAAGTTCCTTGGTGTCCACATCACTAACAAACTATCATGGTCCAAACACAACAAGAAAGTCCTGAAGAGGGCATGACAACGCCTTTTCCCCCTCTGGGCCCCCAGATCCTCAAAACTTCTACAGTAGCACCATCGAGAGCATACTGGTTGCATCATCACCTGGTATGGCAACTGCTCGGCATCTGACAATAAGGCGCAACAGAGGGTAGTGCGTATGGCCCAGTACATCACTTGGGCCAAGCTTCCTGCCATCCAGGACCTGCATATTCGGCGGTGTCAGAGGAAGGCCCAAAAGGTCCAAAAGGCTCATTTTCAGCTTCTACCCCCAAGCCATAAGCCTGATGAACAATTAATCAATTGGCCACCAGGACAATTTGCATATACCCCCCTTTTTTTTACAGTGCTGCTACTCACTGTTTATTATCTATACATAGTCACTTTACCTCTACCTAAAATTACCTCAACTAAAATGTTGACACATTCAGTACCGGTACCCCCTGTAGATAGCATCATAATTGTAATTTTATTGTGTTACTTTTGGTAAATATTTTTTTACATTTTCTTAACTCTATTTTCTTAAAACTGTATTGTTGGTTAAGGGCTTGTAAGTAAGTATTTCACTGTATGTTGTATTTGGAGCATGTGACAAATAACATTTGATTTGAGATTGTGTTGGTTCAAACTGTTAATTGTCCTTTTACCATTTTCTAAAATGATTTTGTCAGGATTTTTTTATTCATACTGTACACGTGTATGGATTATGTAATGTATTATAGATGATGCCTTTACCATGTTTGACCATGATGGTATTTAGTGTCTCAAAACTCAATTTGAGTGGTCCACAATGTGTTTTTCTAAAATGGCTGTATTTTTTATTATTGTATCGTTATGGAATTACACTTCAATCAATTGTTCTAACTTCTAACTCTAGCTGAAAGGTTGATGCTCAGATCCTGTTCCAGCTCTACCACAGACACTGAACACTGTTTAGTAACTCCTTTAATATCCATCCTAAGGGCAGGTGTGTGTGTGTGTCTGGGGTAGGGGGGGTAGGTGTGCATGTGTGTGCGTTTGTAGGGCCCGTAGGCCCGTCTGCCTCTGCTCAGACACTCATTACCGAGTTACTTTATTAAAGCCCGTTCTGCTTGGGCAATGGAGGGAGAAAAGACAGGCGCCTCAGAAAATGGGTTTTCTGGAATCACATTAATTAGATGGTTTCTCGCCACCGAAAGAACCAAAAGATAATGTGGTGGATGGACTTTAAGAACTTATTTTATTTGTGATCATCTGTATTTAAGAAAATAGCTGTTTTTGTAGCAGATATTTCACACGTGGTAAATATGTATTGTGTCCATTGTAAAGAGCTGAGAATATAACCGCGGGAGAGCAGTGTTCTGTGTGTCTGTCATAAGCCTGTGTGTGTGTCATAGGTGGCAGGGCTCACTTAAAGGTAATCGTGCCCTGGCTTGGCCTTTCCTCTGATTGTGACGGTTCTGCCATTACCTCAAACACCTGTGTTCACTGAGTGACACACACCCAAACACACACACACACAATCTACGGCCACAGCAGAGCAACATTGATTTTCAATTTAGTCCAACATGCCCAGCACACGCACACACACACACACACACACACACACACACACACACACACACACACACACACACACACACACACACACACACACACACACACACACACACACACACACACACACACTCACACACACACACACACACACACACACACAGACACACACACACACACACACACATGCACAATCTGTGGCCACAGCGGAGTAACATTGATTTTCACTTTAGTCCAACATATCCAGCACACACACACACACACACACACACATCTCTAACCCCCGACCACCGTCAATGTTTATCCAGACACCAACAGTGGACGTCCTATTGTCATGGGGGATGAGGGGACAGAGATAGGTACAATGATAGTTAGTGGACCCATGCTCCAACACTTGGACTCAGACTCAGGCCCTATTCATCTGTCCCCATGGGGGACCCAGGAAAGAGATGCTTCATTCCTTCATTTGTTCCATCTACCTCTCTTTCTTTCTTTGCTACCACTTTCACATTCTCTCTGTGTAAGCAGGAAAACGATAACAAATAGCACCACATAACTGAGTGGATCACCACATAACTGAGTGGATCACCACATAACTGAGTGGATCACCACATAACTGAGTGGATCACCACATAACTGAGTGGATCACCACGTGGATCACCACATAACTGAGTGCTAAAAGATGCTCTAAAGGCAGCATTCAGCAGTCCTTTCCTTTCCTCATTACAGTAAACATTACAGTAACAGCCAGAGAGCCTATATGTACAAACTCTTCCCGTTGGTAGAGTAACTTTAACTTCTTTGAGAAAGACACGTTACCTTTTGCTTTTGGAGGATGTTCGTGATTTTAAACTTGAAGCCAAAATATCAAATATTCCACTAAACGCGTTGTACAGCTTGGGAAGTTTTGCCTATACTGGGCATTTTATACATTAAATGTAAACCAACACGGTATTTCCCTAAAAAATAATAAATAAATAAAAAAACAGGTGAGAAAAAAGTGGTTTTCGGACACACTAATAAAATATAAATATTTAAGAAAAGTGTTTCACATGTGTGACTCGTTTCAGGAAACTAGGTGAACTTCACAGGAGATGAATTTGACTGTAAACTTATTTTTTTCATCATAATGCGTTTTTGGAGGAAAAGCCTTCTGGAACGAATAAACTTTCATGTGACTTAATAACAAACTTGTATGCCATCTGTAAATACGAAAACAATTGTTAAATTACAAGCTTAGTTGGTTTAGCTACATTAAAAGGCCCCTTCCCGCTAGCCCAGACAATGAGTGGGCTGGACATGCCGAGAGATGAGTAACGATTTGTCTGCCATGTAGCCAGCTTCTGTCTATAACATGAGCTGGTCAGTATGTTAAGCTAATCCTTTCCAATGTGGCTTTTTTGAAAGATAACACATAATGCAGGGTAGTAACGTTATGAATTAGGATTATGGTTCTTGTTTAGCTAGCTAGCTACATGTTGAAACAAAAGACTCCACTACTATGCAAGTTATCATTTCAATAGAATTCATGATTCATGATGTTACTGAGACAACTGTCGAAAGACGTAGTTGGTCAAATCACTCTGGCTATCTACGCCGGTGTCGTCTGAGTGTGCCAGAGTGCAGAATAACTGATGAATTCACGAACACCCGTTGGCAAAAGAAACGTCATTAAATTGTTGCCAACAGCACAGTTGCAGTCACCAATGCTCTGAATAGCATAAAACAGCTTAACCAGCTATGCTAGGGCGAGTAAAATTGTCAGAGTGAACTGTTCTCTCATTTAGATTGGGTCAGTTAGATTGGGTGCTTGACTGCTGTTGTTAGGTCAGAACGCTCGGATCAACCCTACTCCTCGGCCAGAGCATCCAGCACTGAACACTCCAAGAACGAAATGCTCTCAATTTACTAACGAACAATCTGACAACGCTCTGAGTTTACGAACACACACTCTGGCACACCAGATTAAATTGACAGCACACCCGTAGTATAAACCAGCCTTTAGTCTTGACATCTTTGGTTGTTTAGTACATGGCCTGACATGTTAATCTTTAAAGAGATGGATGGTGCTAAGGCGTTAGAGGGTGTGAATGATGCTGAATAGGTGTAGACAAAAAACGAGTTCTCCACTAGGTGTACCAAAATAGTGAAGTTACAAGTTTATCAACTTTCAAAGCATAATTAATTTCCCATTGTTCGTCAACTGTTGTCACACCCTGATCTGTTTCACCCGTCTTTGTGCTTGTCTCCACCCCCCTCCAGGTGTCATCCATCTTCCCTTATTATCTTCTGGGTATTTATACCTGTGTTTTATGTTTGTCTGTGGCCAGTTCATCTCGTCTTGTCAGGTCTTACCAGCGTGCTTTCCCGTCTTCCTTTCTCTCAAGTTCTGTTTCCCAGTTGTCCCGGTTCTGACTATTCTGCCTGCCCTGACCCCGATCCTACCTGCCACATTGTACCTGCCTGACTCTGACCTAATTACGTACCTCTGCCTATCCTGACCCCGAGCCTGCCTGCCGTCCTGTACCTGCCTGTCTCTGACCTGATCACAAACCCCTGCCTGTCCTCGACCTGACCTTTTCCACTTGTTTACAGTAAATCATCTGAGAACTGTACTATCCACCTCCTGTGTCTGCATCTGGGTCATATCCTAAGTAGTGATAATTGTAGAGTATGATATACCATTCTCTATTTTTATCCAATGTAAAAAAACACAATTTCAAACTTTGGTACATAAGACCGAATTGAGCCGGTTCGGTCAAACATCAAACTGCAAATTAGATATTTACATGTAATATTTTTCACATGTGAACTTGCAATTCCACATGATAAAGTGCAATTTTCACATGTTGAGTTTTATTTTACATGTGAATCGTTTTCATATGTGAACCTACAAATTACATTTTCACATGTGAACTTGGAATTCCACGTGTGAAAGTGAACGTTTTTCATAGGGAAATCCGGTTACTTCCATGAAATTAGCCTAACTTTGGTGTCATCCTCAGCATACTACTGACACTTTTTTGTTGTTTCAATAAACGTTTTCACGTTTTTTTTTTTCCTCCGTTTTGTTTTTAACATACTTGGCTGTCACAAAAACATGATTATTCTGCAACTCTAATTTGTTACCAGGCCTGCTAACACTAAGGTAGTAAAGCTGTCGCATTATAATGACGTCACTGTTTGTTTTACCCCTAGTCTTTTGTTAACTAACATTAGCAGTCTGGCTAGTGAGATAAATCAATCTAATTCGCTAGTCGTGGATATGTTGTGTAACTACTTCCAGTCTTTGCCTGCCCTTAAACGGTCAGGGTATTTAGAAAAAAGTTGTCCTTTCAACATACCAGAGACCAGCTGTGGAGGCAACCCTACAAAATGGCCCAAAGTAGCATATGGCGATATCAACACATACTTGGTGGAATCTCCAGGTTTGAATAAATATCCAAATGCAGAAGAATATTATAGCTGTTATTTGGACTGATACAGCTCACTAGTCCTTACTACAAGCTAACTAGTAAATTTTATGCAATACACATAGCTAGTTAGTGTCACGACTTCCGCCGAAGTCGGGCCCTCTCCTTGTTTGGGCAGCATCCGGCCGTCGACGTCACCGGCCTTCTAGACATCGCCAATCCACTTTTCCATTTGTTTTGTCTTTGTCTTACACACCTGGTTTCAATTCCCCAATTACTTGTTCATTATTTAACATTCTTTTCCCCCATGTTTTTTGTGAGTAATTGTTCATTGTATTGCGGTCCGTATTTGTGGCCTCGTATTTATATGACGTGTATTGTTATATTATTGAGCAAAATTGCTTTCATTACTCATATGTGCTGTCCTGCACTTGACTCATCTCACCAGCTACACACAGACGCATTACAGTTAGATACAAACAAGTGTTGGCAAATTACCGGTGATGAAGTGCTCGCTTCGAGGCATGCAAAACTGAAGCATGCACAAGAGCACCAGTTGTTCTGGATGACTGTGTGATAACGCTCTTGCTAGCCAATGTGAGCAAGACCTTTAAACTGGTCAATATTCACAAAGCCGCTGGGCCAGACGGATTACCAGGAAATGTAGTCAAAGCATGCGCTGACCAACTAGCAAGTGTCTTTTCTGATATTTTCAACCACTCCCTGACCGAGTCTGTAATACCTACATGTTTCAAGCAGACCACTATAGTCCCTGTGCCCAAGGAAGCGATAGTAACCTGCTTAAATGATTACCGCCCCATAGCACTCACGTCGGTAGCCATGAAGTGCTTTGAAAGGCTGGTCATGGCTCACATCAACAGCATCCTCCCGGATACCCTAGACCCACTCTAATTCGCATAACGCCCAATCAGATCCACAGATGACGCAATCTCAATCGCACTCCACACTGCCCTTTCCCACATGGACAAAAGGAACACCTATGTGAGAATGATATTCATTGACTATAGCTCAGCATACACCACAAAGCTCATCACTAAGCTGAGGACCCTGGGACTTAACACCTCCCTCTGCAACTGGCTCCTGGACTTCCTGACGGGCCGCCCCCCAAGCCGTAAGGGTAGGTAACAACATGTCTGCCACACTGATCCTCAACACTGGTGCCCCTCAGGGGTGTGTACCTAGTCCCCTCCTGTACTCCCTGTTCACCCACGACTGTGTGGCCAAACACAACACCATCATTAAGTTTGCTGATGACACAACGATGAGACAGCGTATAGGGAGGAGGTTAGAGAACTGGCAGTGTGGTCCCAGGGCAACAACCTCTCCCTCAATGTGAGCAAGACAAAGGAGATGATTGTGGACCTCAGGAAGAGGCGGGCCAAACAGGCCCCCATTAACATTAACATCAAGTTCCTTGGTGTCCACATCATCAACGAACTATCATGGTCCAAACACACCAAGAGGGCACAACAAAACCTTTTCCCTCTCAGGAGACTGAAAAGATTTGGTCTGCAGATCCTCAATAAGTTCTACAGCTGCACCATCGAGAACATCCTGACCAGTTGCATTACCGCCTGGTATGGCAGCTGCTCGTTATCTGACTGTAAGGTGCTACAGAGGGTAGTGCGTACGGCCCAGTACATCACTGGGGCCAAGCTTCCTGCCATCCAGGACCTATATAATAGGCGGTGTCAGAGGAAATCCCATAAAATTGTCAGGGACTCCAGTCACCCAAGTCATAGACTGTATTATCTGCTACCGCACGGCAAGCAGTACCGGAGTGCCAAGTCTTGGTCCAAAAGGCTCCTCAACTTCTTATGGTATAGGGGACGCTTGCGTCCCACTTGGCCAAAAGCCAGGGAAAATGCAGAGCGGCAAATTCAAATAAAATGATATAAAAATCAAACGTTCATTAAATCACACATGTAAGACACTAAATTAAAGCTACACTCGTTGTGAATCCAGCCAACGTGTCAGATTCCAAAGGCTTTTCGGCGAAAGCATAAGAAGCTATTATCTGATGATGGCACAACAGTAAACAAAGAGGGTAGCATATTTCAACCCTGCAGGAGCTACACAAAACGCAGAAATAAAATATAAAACATGCCTTACCTTTGACGAGCTTCTTTTGTTGGCACTCCAATATGTCCCATAAACATCACAATTGGTCCTTTTGTTCGATTAATTCCATCCATATATATCCAAAATGTCAATTTATTTGGCGCGTTTGATCCAGAAAAAACTGCTTCCAAATTGCTCAACGTCACTACAAAATATCTCAAAATTTACCTGTAAATTTTGCCAAAACATTTCAAACTAATTTTGTAATACAACTTTAGGTATTTTAAAATAATAATCGATCAAATTGAAGACGTGTCTATCTGTGTTCAATACAGGAAGACAACAAACCAAGCAACTTTTCAAGTCTTGCGCAACTCTCAACAGTGTTACGCAGTTCCTAGATGGCCGTACTTCTTCATTGCACAAAGGAATAACCTCAACCAAATTCCAAAGACTGGTGACATCCAGTGGAAGCGGTAGGAACTGGAAACAAGTTCCTAAGAAATATAGTTTCCCAATGAGGACACACTAAACATACAGAGACCTAAAAAAAAAAATTCTGAACGGTTAGTCCTCGGGGTTTTGCCTGCTACATAAGTTCTGTTATACTCACAGACATGATTCAAACAGTTTTAGAAACTTCAGAGGGTTTTCTATCCACATCTACTAATAACATGCATATCTTATATTCTTGACATGAGTAGCAGGAAGTTGAAATTGGGCACGCTATTTATCCAAAAATGCTGCCCCCTATACCTTAAGAAGGTAACAGCTTCTTACCCCAAGCCATAAGTCTGCTGAACAATTAATCAAATGGTCACCAAACTATTTACATTGACACTCCTCACACTTTCCATTTGTTCTGCACACTGCTGCTACTCGCTGTTAATTATCTATGCATAGTCACTTCACCCCTACCTACATGTACAAATTACCTCAACTAACCTGCACCCCCGCACACTGACTCAGTATCGGTAACCCCTGTATATAGCCTCGTTATTGTTATTTTTTACTTTAGTTTATTTGGTAAATATTTTCTTAACTCTTCTTGAACTGAACTGTTGGTTAACGGCTTCTAAGTAAGCATTTCACGGTAAGGTCTACTCTTGTTGTATTCACCGCATGTGATTTGATTTGCTTCAAACATGAATGTATTGGGTTGACGAAGCCCACAGCTTTCCATCTTCGCGGCATAATAGCCTGCAACCATGAGGTTCGTCTAACCTGGTCCTTGGGCAGTTAATGAAACTTAATTTGGTTGTCTTTTCTCCTACATGTACTATTGTTCAGACAAAATGGTACGACACAGCTTTTCTGCATTTTAAAAGCAGGGTTAGTTAGCTAGTTGAGAAATTGTGATGTACAGTACAATCCATGCAACAGTATCTGTCAATGCTAACATTTTAACATTTAGAACGAAGGCGTTTTTAGGTGTGATATAGTTTGTTGATAAAGATGACATGGAAGTATGTTAAAAAATGACATATCCAAAATGTTTATAGTAAGATTGTCACGCCCTGACCTTAGAGTGCCTTTTATTCCCTAATTTGGTTAGGTCGGGCTGTGACTAGGGTGGGTACTCTAGTTTTTGTATTTCACGTGGCCTGGTATGGTTCCCAATCAGAGGCAGCTGATCGTTGTCTCTGATTGGGGATCATATTTGGGGAGCCTTTTCCCACTGGGATTTTGTGGGATCTTGTTTTTGTGTTGATGCCTGTGAGCTCTACAGAATGTCACGTATAGTTTATTCTTTATTGTTTTGTTGTTCGGTTCTCCTTAAAATAAAAAGATGTCGAACCGATTCCAGGCTGCGCTTTGGTCTGAGAATGATTACAACGACGATCATGACAGAAGACCACAACTGGACCAATCAGCGTGTCGGGGAGGAGATGGCATTCTGGTCTTTGGAGGAGGTCGAGGAGAGAATATCCTGGTATTGGGAGGACGACTTGGCAAGATACGAAAGCCTGCCGTGGAAACAGACACAAGAAGAGAAGGGAGGACAGCGACGATGCCGGGGTTCGCGGCCAAGTAGAAAGCCCAAAAGACAGCCAGAATTTGTTTGGGGGGGGGTGGCACACAGGGTGGGCGGCGGAGCCGAGGAATGAACCAGAGACCGTCAGGGAGTCGAAGGAGGAACTCAACGAAAGATTCCGGAGAGAGGTGGTGGCGATGAGAGTGCTGCAGAGCGGGAGTGCTGAGGAGCGTGACACCAGTCCGGTGTCATCTGCACCAGTTTCATGCAATTTGCCTCCAGTGCGCCTCCCCAGTCCGGTAGGTCCTGTGTCTCCTCCATGCACTCGCCCTGAATTGTGTGTCACCGTTCCGGTACAAGTTGTGCCGGTTCTACGCACCAGGTCTCCAGTGCACATACACAGCCCAGTACGTCCTGTGCCAGCTCCCCGCACTCACCGTGCGAAGTGTGTCATTGTTGCAGTACAATTTGTGCCAGTTCTACGCACCAGGTCTCCAGTGCGCCTCCACAGCCCAGTACGTCCTGTGCCTGCTCCTCGCACTCTCCCTGAAATGCGTGTCCCCAGTCCGGTACGTCCTGTGCCTGCTCCTCGCACTCTCCCTCAAGTGTGCCTTCCCAGTCCGGTACGTCCTGTGCCTGCTCCTCGCACTCTCCCTCAAGTGTGCCTTCCCAGTCAGGTACGTCCTGTGCCAGCTCCTCGCACTCTCCCTCAAGTGTGCCTTCCCAGTCAGGTACGTCCTGTGCCTGCTCCTCGCACTCTCCCTCAAGTGTGCCTTCCCAGTCCGGTACGTCCTGTGCCTGCTCCGCGCACTCTCCCTCAAGTGTGCCTTCCCAGTCTGGTACGTCCTGTGCCTGCTCCTCGCACTCTCCCTGAAGAGCGTGTCCCCAGTCCAGAGCCTCCAGCGAGGGTTCCCAGTCCAGAGCCTCCTGCGGGGGTTCCCAGTCCAGAGCCTCCTGCGGGGGTTCCCGGTCCAGAGCTTCCAGCGAGGGTTCCCGTTCCAGAGTCCCCAGCAACGATCCACGGTCCAGTTCCTCTGGTGACGATCCACGGTCCGGTTCCTCCGGCGACGATCCACGGTCCGGAGCCTCCGGCGACGATCCACGGTCCGGAGCCTCCGGCAACGATCCACAGTCCGGTACCTCCTGCGACGATCCATGGTCCGGAGCGGAGCGGGGGTCTACGTCCCGTACCGGAGCCGCCACCAAGGCTAGATGCCCACCTGGACCCTCCCCTATAGAGTCAGGTTTTGCGGCCGGAGTCCGCACCTTTAGGGAGGGTACTGTCACGCCCTGACCTTTGTTCCCTAATTTGGTTAGGTCGGGGTGTGACTAGGGTGGGTACTCTAGTTTTTGTATTTCTATATTGGCATGGTATGGTTCCCAATCAGAGGCAGCTGATCGTTGTCTCTGATTGGGGATTATATTTAGGCAGCCTTTTCCCACTGGGTTTTTGTGGGATCTTGTTTTTGTGTTGATGCCTGTGAGCTCTACAGAACGTCACGTATAGTTTATTCTTTATTGTTTTCTTGTTCGGTTCTCCTCAAAATAAAAAGATGTCAAACCAATTCCACTCTGCACTTTGGTCTGAGTATGATTACAACGACGATCGTGACAAAGCTAAAATATATATACAGCCAAAATGACATATCCAAAAGCAAATCGAAAATGTTTATAGTAAGATAAAATATATATACAGCCATTGTCGGGTATGATTAAAGAAGGCAATTTAACATAGGGGTAATGGGAGAACCCTACTCGGGGGTGTGGTCACGTTAAGCCATGTCTTGCCGTGTGTATCTATTGCTTTTCACATGTGAACGCTTTTAACATGTGAAACCACACATTTCACATATTAAACTGCAATTCACATGTGAGGTTAAAGCATGTTATTCTGTTTACATGTGAAAAGATGGTGTTAATGTGAAATGTAAACTCACCATGTGAAAACAACTATTTCACATGTGAGGTTTAACGCACATCGCAGCACTACAGTGATGGATGCTAGGCTAGCAGTCTGGAGCCAATGTCTCTGCAGGTGGTGAGGGAAAACACAGTGAACTTTCCTTCAGGAATGCAAAGGTTAAAGGTCAAACCTGCAGGGGCAAGGTAATGTGATGGGCCGTCTGACTATGTGGTATGTGTGATTATTGTACACATACAAGCTAAAACACTCACACACGCACGCACGCACACACACACAAATCTCTCGATCACAAACATACTTCCCATTCTGACTACACATGCAAAAACACACACACGGACGCACGCACACACACACACACACACACACACACACACACACACACACAGCTGTCCCGGTGTGAGTCTAGCTGTCTACTTAGCGGTAGGGTGCTGCCTTCCACTGCTGCTGTTCACTAGTCAGAAAGTCAATCAATAGCAATACAAGATAACAGAACACCTTGTTTTACTCAATTCCTACTCTCCTCCTCCTCCTCCCTCTCTTCCTCCTCCTTCCCCTCTTCCTCCCTCTTTCCTAATCTTCTCTGTCTCCCTTTTTCCCCCATCCATCCCTCTTCCTCTCTCCTCCCTCAACCCATACTCCCTTCTCTCTCTCTCCTCCTCTTTCCTTTCTTTCCTCTAAATTCGCAGGTTCTAAATTCTCTCCATCCACATGTCTCCTTCTCTCCTCCCTACTCCATTGCTCCCTCCAGTCTTATCCTCCCTCACCCCTTCCTCTCATTCTCCTTCTATTCCTCGTTTATCCATTGTCACATGTAGCAGAAGATGACTGTACTTTATTGCTGTGAAACACACATCAAAGTGAATTCAATTTGGTGAATGTTAAACAGATGAAAACACACTTCTTGATAATAACACAGTCAAGGGCCAGATCACAGGTTCAAGGACAGACACAGCTACAGTAGACGACCACAGGCTGTAAGCCACAGTAATGTCCCAGAGAGGAGGGGTAGAGGGTTGGGTTTTAATGCATGGTCAAAGGCAAGGAGCATTGATTTCAGCACTAAGTGAAGGACAAGGAGCGCAGAGCTCGATCCGCAAATCAATGACACACTCCAAAATATCTGATGTGCTGGTGCGAGGCACTGGAATTAGTGTGCAAAACACAGTGTGCCACAGATTGTGTCAGACACACTGGTGAAAACACACACCCGGACAGTCAGCACAGGCACACTCAAATGCACACACACACAGAAAAAAAAGAACAGGAGAGGTTTCCATTATCCCTCAGATCAAAACATTTTTAAACGAAAAACTGTAAAAAAAAACTTTAAAAACCACAATACATTCATTAACTTTATTTTTAAATATTTTTTGTACCCCCTTTTCTCCCCAAATTCGTGATATCCAATTGGTAGTTACATTCTTGTCCCATCGCTGCACCTCCTGTATAGACTCGGGAGAGGCGAAGGTCGAGAGCCATGCATCCTCTGAAACACAACCCCACCAAGCCGCACTGCTTCTTGACCCGGAAGCTGCACCAACGTATCAGAGCTAACACCTTACAGCTTGCAACCAAAGTCAGCGCCCGGCCCGCCACGATGGGACATGGAGGCGGTCTAAACCATCCCCTAACCCAGAAAACGCTGGGCCAATTGTGCGCCACCTCATGGGTCTCCCGGTCGCTGCCGGCTGCGAAAGAGCCCAGGATTGAACCCAGGTCTGTAGTGACACCTCTTGCACTGCGATGCAGTGGATTAGACCACTGTGCCACTCAGGAGAACCTCAAAAAACCCAACACATTTTCAATATCAAAGGTAAATGTAGAAATGCAAAGAATGCTGTCCATGGGGTGTTCTATAGAGGCCCAAACTGTGGGTGTTATGTACTAATTAGGGAGACGGTGTGCATTCCAAATTACACACTATTCCCTATATAGTGCACTAATTTGGACCATGGCCAATAGGGCTCTGGTCAAATGTAGTGCACTATGTATAGAATATGGTACCATTTTGGACGTAACCACAGTCTACTCAGACATCAATAGGTTCCATCAGACTGCACATAGCCCCAATAATAGCTGTCCACTACCCCATTATAGAGGGATGCAGATTGCTTCGCTATAGGAGCTCAAACGCACAAACCAGACACACAGAAACTCACACACACAGATATGCACACACAAAGATATTATGCATGCACAAACGCACACACCAAACACACATAGTCATATTGCACACACGTGCATACACACGCACACACACACACACACAGTGAGTACACACACAGTGAGCGACTGAGACACCGGCCACATTGAGACAACATGGAAAGAGCTTCAAAGACTGGCCACTTAAATCTATTATGGTCCCGACAGAAATCAAATCATATGCAACAAAGACTGACATCCCGTATCTGCTCTATAATGGATTATACTACACAGACGAAACCGTGATCACAACACACATACAATAATGCAGATGCAAACGCCTTCCAAAAATCAGATAGTGAGATGTCATCGATGTGGGGTACAATGATATTTGGTGTCTAAATTCAAATTAGGAAATCAATCACGGAATCAAGCATAAAATGATTTATACAGTCCCTGACTAATAACAAAAGGAGAGGGAAGAAATGGGGAGAGTTAGAAGAGAGAGAGAGAGAGAGAGAGAGAGAGAGAGAGAGAGAGAGAGAGAGATCTAGGTGGAGGAACAAGGAGCGCCGGAAATTAAAATGTTTCCTATCCGAGCAATCCTAAATGAATGTGGGAGCCAGGATAGAGGAAAGGACAGAGGAGAAAAGAGGGGGATCAATGGAGTAGTGGTGTGGTGAAAGGAGAGGCGACGTGAATGGGGCTCTGCCAGTGGGGGGCAGCCAGCAGCTGCCCAATAACCTCCAAGCTGAAGAACGACAATAATACTGATGCAGTGTGCCCCGGCTTTTAGAGCCCTCGCGTTGTAGGGGGACCCCTTAGACGGTTGAGCAACAACAATGCAGTCTAATTGAAGCGCCATTCGACCGCTCTGAAAGACCATAACACCAGATCAAACTGGCTATCTCCATCACAGAGAGAGAAGACAAGAGACGGAAGAGAGAGCGCGGGTATAGCTCAGTAGGTAGAGCATAGCACTTGTAACGCCAGTATTGTGGGTTAAATTCCCAGGGCCACCCATACATAAAATGTATATAAGCATGACTATAAGTCGCTTTGGATAAAAGAGTGGCACATACTGTACAGAGATGAGAAAGACAGAGCGGAGAAAAAGAAAGAGAACAGGAGAGAGAGAGAGCTTTATAATTTTGCTCTGGTGTGAATAACATGGACTAGGGGGCTCTCCCTCACACATAACATACAGTACATTGGTCTCTTGGCTGGTATGTATTTTCTTTGCTTACCAACAGGCATACTGTATGCCAATACAGTGCCTTTGGAAAGTATTCAGATCCCTTGACTTTTTCCAAATGTTGTTACGTTAGTGCCTTATTCTAAAATGTATTAAATAACCAAGAATCCTCAGCAATCTACACACAATACCCCATAATTACAATGTGAAAACAGGTTTTCATTTTTTTTGCAAATTTATAAAAAATTCAAAACAGAAAATACCTTATTGATAAGTATTCAGACCCTTTTCTATGAAACTCAAAATTGAGCTCAGGTACATCTTGGTTTCATTGATCATCCTTGAGATGTTTCTACAACTTCTACAACCACCTGTGGTCAATTCAGTTGATTTAACATGATTTGGAAAAGGACACACCTGTCTATATAAGGTCCCACGGTTGACAGTGTCAGGGCAAAAACCAAGCCATGAGGTCGAAGGAATTGTCGTGGAGCTCCGAGACAGGATTGTGTCGAGGCACAGATCTGGGGAAGGGTAGCAAAACATTTCTGCTGCATTGAAGGTCCCCAATAACACAGTGGCCTCCATCATTCTTAAATGAAAGAAGTTTGGAACCACCAAGACTCTTCCTAAAGCTGGCCGCCCAGCCAGACTGAGCAATCGGGGGAGAAGTTCCTTGGTCAGGGAGGTGACCTAGAACACAATGGTCATTCAGACAGTGCTCTAGAGTTCCTCTGTTGAGATGGGAGAACCTTCCAGAAGGACAACCAACTCTGCAGCACTCCACCAATCAGGCTTTTATGGTAGAGTGGCCAGACGGAAGCCACTCCTCAGTAAAAGGCACTTGACAGCCCACTTGGAGTTTGCCAAAAGGCACCTAATGACTCTCAGACCATGAGAAACAAGATTATCTGGTCTGATGAAAACAAGATTGAACTATTTGGCATGAATGCCAAGCATCACGTCTGGAGGAAACCTGGTACCACCCCTACGGTGAAGCATGGTGGTGGCAGCATTATGCTGTGGGGATGTTATCCAGCGGCAGGGACTGGGAGACTAGTAAGGATCGAGGGAAAGATGAACGTGGAAAAGTATAGAGAGATCCTTGATGAAAACCTGCTCCAGAGTGCTATGGACCTCAGATTGGAGCAAAGGTTCACCTTCCAACAGGATAACGACCCTAAGCACACAGCCAAGACAACGCAGGAGTGGCTTCCGGACAAGTCTCTGAATGTCCTTGAGTGGCCCAGGCAGAGCTCAGACTTGAAATACGATCGAACATCTC
>NC_056454.1:2670916-2680916 GCF_018296145.1 Oncorhynchus tshawytscha | reverse complement strand
GTTTCTGTGTGTCTGGTCTGTGTGTTTGAGCTCCTATAGCGAAGCAATCTGCATCCCTCTATAATGGGGTAAAAGAGGACATCTATTATTGGGCAATGTGCAGTCTGATGGAACCTATTGATGTCTGAGTAGACTGTGATGCATCCCAAATGGGACCCTATTCCATGTGCCCTTTGGAATACACTCCGTCTCCCTAATTAGTACATAACACCCACAGTTTGGGCCTCTATAGGACACCCCATGGACAGAATTCTTTGCATTTCTACATTTACCTTTGATATTGAAAAATGTGTTTTCTTTACAGTTACAATAAGGAAGGCAAATAAAGTATTGATCTCAGGGATAAGGGAAACCTCTCCAGTAGTGTGTGTGTGCGCGTGTGTGGTGTGAGAGTGAGAGAGAGAAAGAAATGATCTCAACAGAGAAAAATCTCCTCATGTGTGCTGCCTGTATCCCCCCTGATAGAATCCCCATACTTTAACGATGACAGCTTCTCCATCCTAGATGGGGAGATCAACCATTTCCAGGCCCAGGGACATGTACTAGCCTGTGGAGACCTAAATGCCAGAACTGGACAAGAACCTGACACTCTCAGCACAGAGGGAGACAGTATTACCTCCCAAATATTCCCCCCTAGACACAACTATGACAAAACAACCAAAGAAATGGGTCATAATTCCTAATCAAATGAGCCTAATTTGTTTATTAATAACTTTCCATGTTCAAAATTATGAACTCTCCTCAAACAATAGCATGGTATTATTTTACTGTAATAGCTACTGTAAATTGGAACACATTAAACAAACAAGAAGAAGAAGAGTTATCTGTCCAAAATGGAGATGTGTGGAAAACCCCCTTCTCTAATCTTTTTGGCTCTAGAACAAAGAACAAAGAACAAACAGCAAAAACATATAAACTCAGCAAAAAAAGAAACATCCCTTTACAGAACCCTGTCTTTCAAAGAAACTAGTCAAAATCCAAATAACTTCACAAACAGTATCTTCATTGTAAAGGGTTTAAACACTGTTTCCCATGCTTGTTCAATGAACCATAAACAATTCATGAACATGCACCTTTGGAACTGTCTGTACTGTGAGACGCCTAAGACAGCGGGACGGACAGCTGATCATCCTCACAGTGGCAGACCATGTGTAACAACACCAGCACAGGATCGGTACATCCAAACGTTACACCTGTGGGACAAGTACAGGATGGCAACAACAACTGCCTGAGTTACACCAGGAATGCACAATCCCTCCATCAGTGCTCAGACAGTCCGCAATAGGCTGAGAGAGGCTGGACTGAGCGCTTGTAGGCCTGTTGTAAGGCAGGTCCTCACCTAACATTACTGGCAACAACGTCACCTATGGGCACAAACCCACCGTCGCTGGACCAGACAGGACTGGCAAAAGTGCTCTTCACTGACGAGTCGCGGTTTTGTCTCACCAGAGGTGATGGTCGGATTTGCGTTTATCGTCAAAGGAATGAGCGTTACACCGAGGCTTGTACTCTGAAGCTGGATTGCTTTGGAGGTGGAGGGTTAGTCATGGTCTGGGGCGGTGTGTCGCAGCATCATTGAACTGAGCTTGTTGTCATTGCAGTCAATCTCAACACTGTGCGTTACAGGAAAACCTCCTCCTCCCTCATGTGGTACCCTTCCCGCAGGCTCATCCTGACATGACCCTCCAGCATGACAATGCCACCAGCCATATTGCTCGTTCTGTGCATGATTTTCTGCAAGACAGGAAGGTCAGTGTTCTGCCATGGCCGGCGAAAAGCCCGGATCTCAATCCCATTGAGCACGTCTGGGACCTGTTGGATCGGAGGGTGAGGGCTAGGGCCATTCCCCCCAGAAATGTCTGGAACTTGCAGGTGCCTTGGTGGAAGAGTGGGGTAACATCTCACTGCAAGAACTGGCAAGTCTGGTGCAGTCCGTGAGGAGGAGATGCACTTCAGTACTTAATGCAGCTGATGGCCACACTAGATAATGACTGTTCATTTTGATTTTGACCCCCTCTTTGTTCAGGGACACATTATTCCATTTATATTAGTCACATGTCTGTGGAACTTGTTCAGTTTATGTCTCAGTTGTTGAATATTGTTAAGTTCATACAAATATTTACACATGTTAAGTTTGCTGAAAATAAACGCAGTTGACAGTGCTGAGTTTACTTGATCAATTGCAAATCTTAGAATCTGCTATTAAAGACTACCAGAACCCACTGGATTCTCCAAATACATTGAATGAACTACAGGACAAAATACAAACCCTCCAACCCAAAAAGGCCTGTGGTGTTGATGGTATCCTACATGAAATGATAAAATATACAGACCACAAGATCCAATTGGCTATTAACATCCTCCTCAACTCTGGCATCTTCCCCAATATTTGGAACCAAGGATAACCCCAAACCACAAATTTGACCCCAAGAACTCTTTGACTCCAATCCTCTGCATTATCATTAACAGCAGACTTGTACATTTCCTCAGTGAAAACAATGCAGGGAACAAATGTCAAATTGGCTTTTTACCAAATTACCGTAAGACACACCATGTCTGCACCCTCTGCACCCTAATTGACAAACAAACCAAAACAAAGTCTTCTCATGCTTTGTTGACTTCATAAAAACCTTTGACTCAATTTGGCATGAGGGTCTGCTATGCAAATTGATCGAAAGTGGTGTTAGGGGAAAAACATATGACATTATAAATCCATGTATACAAACAACAAGTGTGTGGTTAAAATTGGCAAAAACACACAACAAAATGTCCACAGGGCTGTGGGGATAGACATGGATGCAGTTTAAGCCCCACCTTCTTCAACATATATATCAACAAATTGGCGAGGGCACTAGAACAGTCTGCAGCACCCAGGGTTGGGTAGGTTACTTTCTAAATGTAATCCATTACAGTTACTAGTTACCTGTCCAAAATTGTAATCAGTAATGTAACTTTTGTATGACCCAAACTCAGTCTTGTGATCTGATTATATTCTGTTACTTTTAGATGACTTTCCCCTTAAGAGCTATTAGAAGAAGACAAAAATGTATGTTATCAATTGAACAACATCTATTGCAGGATAAATCAATGTTAATGTTGACATAGCTGGCCATTTTACTTTATGAATTGGTTATGTAGGCTTCTTCTAACCCATCACTTTCTTTCTACTACATATAATAATTTAAATGATTAAATGATATCTTTACATTAAAACTTCTTTGGGATAGGGGGCAGTATTTTCACGTCTGGATGAAAAGCGTGCCCAAAGTAAACTGCCTGTTAATCAGGCCCAGAAGCTAGGATATGCATATAATTGTAGAAGTGGATAGAACACACTAACGTTTCTAACACTGTTAAAATAATGTATGTGAGTATAACAGAACTGTTTTGGCAGGCGAAACCCCGGGGACAAACCATCCAGGAAAAAATAAATTGAACTCACTGTGTTTTGAAGTGGTTTCTATGGGAAGCTCTATTTAATAGGAACCTGCTTGCAGTTCCTATGGCTTCCACTAGATGTCAACAGTCTTTAGAAATTGGTTGATGTTTTTCTTTTGAGAAATGAGGAAGTAGGGCTGTTCTTTGTGAGTGTCAAGCCAAGTAGACTCTTCTGTTTGTTGCGCGAACAGGAACACGTTGTATTTATCCGGTATTGAACACAGTATGTTCCGTCTTAAATTTGATCGATTATTTACGTTTTAGGATACCTAAGGTTGGATTAGGAACATTGTTTGAAATGTTTGGACCAAGTTTACAGGTAACATATTAGATACTTTGTAGGCATGTTGGGCGAGTCGGAATCAAACGCGTCAAATAAATTGACAATTTTGGGACATAAAGAATGACATTATCGAACAAAAGGACCATTTGTGATGTTTCTGGGACATTTTGGAGTGCCAACAGAAGAAGATCTTCAAAGGTAAGGCATTAATTATATCGCCATTTCTGACTTTTGTTGCTGTCACGTTCTGACCATAGCTCTTTTGTGTTTTCTTTGTTTTAGTGTTGGTCAGGACGTGAGCTGAGTGGGCATTCTATGTTGTATGTCTAGTTTGTCTATTTCTATGTTTGGACTGATATGGTTCTCAATCAGAGGCAGGTGTTAGTCATTGTCTCTGATTGGGAACCATATTTAGGTAGCCTGTTTTGTGTTGGGTTTTGTGGGTGGTTGTCTTCTGTCTTGGTGTCTATGCACCAGATTGGACTGTTTCGTTTTATTCACATTTGTTGTTTTGTATTTTGTAGTGTTCATGTTTATTGTCCTTATTAAACATGTTGAACACTAACCACGCTGCATTTTGGTCCTCCTCTCCTTCAACGGAAGAAAACCGTTAGTCGTGCACCTGCCTGGTTGAAATCTGATTTTCATGTGATTGTATGCGTTGCGCTGTCCTCAGATAATCGCATGGTCTTCTTTCGCCATAAAGCCTTTTTGAAATCTGACACTGCGGCTGGATTAACAAGAAGTTACTCTACACTTTGATGTATAACACTTGTATCTTTTATACATTTTTATTATGAGTAATTCCTGTTTTTGAATTCGGCGCTCTGCAATTTCACTGGATGTTGTCAAATCAATCCCATTAACGGGATTTGAGCGGGAAGGGATCACTAAGAAGTTAAAAACCAAAGTCTAGAAATCCAGTCATTCCAATAAATAATATACCCCTTGATCTTCAAGAATAGGACTTGGAAATATGGAAGTATAGATTAGCCAAATAGTTTTGGGATCATGCTCAGGTTAAACAAAGGACTTATTAGCTAGCCCTACTCTGTTGTTTTTGATTTTGTTGTCATACAGGACTAATTGGGCTCATTGATTTGAGTTGAAAAATAAATGCTGCGCTTATGGAATGGCATGATTTGAGCACTACTGAAAAGTGCTATTTAAATGTGAAAAATAAATTCCATATGCTGCATTTGCTATAGGCCTATTGTTTACCATTTTGTTGGTGACACTTTGATATCTTGATATCTTGATAATATCCAGCAGTTTAAAAGGCAAATTCACAGATGAAACAATAACAAAATGGTCGCTCGCCTCTGTTTCAGTATCCATCAAACACATTTGGTGTGTCATCATAGTGGTCTCTGACTAGTGGTCAGATCGCTCAGGTGGAACACATTTTTTTTCACAAACATAATTTCTGAATTTAAAAGTATCCTTGAAGTAATCATCTAGTTTTTCAAAAGTATCTGTAATCTGATTACAGTATTTTCGCTGGTACCGTTTTTTGAAATCCTTAAATGTAACGGATTACATGTAATCCGTTACTCCCAACCCTGGCAGCACCCGGCCTCACCCTACTAGAATCTGAAGTCGACTTCTGTTTGCTGATGATCTGGTGCGTCTGTCCCCAACCAAGGATGGCCTACAGCAGCACCTAGATCTTCTGCACAGATTCTGTCAGGCCCCTACATTAAATCTCAGTAAGACAAAAATAATGGTGTTCCAAAAAAGGTCAAGTTGCCAGGACCACAAATACAAATTCCATCTAGACACCGTTGCCCTAGAGCACACAAGAAACGATACATACCTCGGCCTAAACATTGGCACCACAGGTAACTTTCACAAAGCTGTGAACGATCTGAGAGACAAGGCAAGTAGGGCATTATATGCCATCAAAGGGAACATAACATTTGTTTACCAATTAGGATCTGGCAAAAAATACTTTAATCAGTTATAGGATCCATTGCCCTTTGTGGTTGTGAGGTCTGGGGTCCACTTACCAACCAAGAATTCAGAAATGGGACAAACACCAAATTGAGACTGCATACAGTATTCTGCAAAAATATCCTCCAAGCCCAACATAAAAAAACAGATACTGCATGCAGAGCAGAATTAGGCCAAAAAGGTTGCTGTAGCCAGACCTGGCTCTCAAGAGAAGACAGGTTGTGTGAACACTGCCCACAAAATGAAGTAGAAACTGAGCAGCACTTCCTAACCTCCTGCCAAATGTATGACCATATTAGAGACACATATTTCCTCAGGTTACACAGACCCACAAAGAATTTGAAAACAAATACAATATCTATTGGGTGAAATACCACAGTGTTCAATCACAGCAGCGATATTTGTGACCTGTTGCCACAAGAAAAAGATGTACTCTTTCTTCATGTGACCTGTTGTTCCTCCAGAGCAGCAGAACAGAGCCTGGTCCTTTCATCCTCACTGTGGAGCAGTGTGAGCATCACTGCCTCATCAATCATCCCTCTAGGCTATTGTTCCTCCAGAGCAGCAGAACAGAGCCTGGGCCTTTCATCCTCACTGTGGAGCAGTGTGAGCATCACTGCCTCATCAATCATCCCTCTAGGCTATTGTTCCTCCAGAGCAGCAGAACAGAGCCTGGGCCTTTCATCCTCACTGTGGAGCAGTGTGAGCATCACTGCCTCATCAATCATCCCTCTAGGCTATTGTTCCTCCAGAGCAGCAGAACAGAGCCTGGGCCTTTCATCCTCACTGTGGAGCAGTATGAGCATCACTGCCTCATCAATCATCCCTCTAGGCTATTGTTCCTCCAGAGCAGCAGAACAGAGCCTGGGCCTTTCATCCTCACTGTGGAGCAGTATGAGTATCACTGCCTTATCAATCATCCCTCTAGGCTATAGACTCATATCGTGATTGGCTCATATTATTAAAGACTCTCATTAATATTGACTCATATTAGCACCCTCTTAATTTATTAGTTAATTTGTTATTAATTCATTACATTCCTAGCCACATAAATCACCTTTCTAGCCTCAGATTCAAGTAGATTATGTGCCATTTGGTGGAATTAAAAGTAATATATACATTAGAATTCTATGTACTGTACATAAACAGAAAAAGTAAAATATAAAAAAAACATACATTAAATGTTCTAAGATCATCAAAGAAATTCAGTTCCGTCATATGTGCTAAAATTAGAGCTGTATTCGACGAATAGCATTTGCACATATGTGTTGGTTTGTCCAGATGTCCAGAATGCTACAGAGAGCCAATGAGACAGCTTAATCCACAGACCGATTTGAGTGGTATAGGCAACCTGCAGGGGCCTAGGCTTGAGACTCATATAATTATTGAATCATATTTTATAGGTACCCTATGAATATCATAGTCTGAATTGTACAGCCAAATGAACTATGAAGTTGTTTCTGTACTGTACAATGACCGCTGGATTCTGAGACACAGACCACTACCTCTTCTGTGATGAGACCTTCATCACAAGTTGTTAGTAACTGAACTTATGTGTTATGGCAGGTGTGAAACCACTGAAATGATCAAGGACAAGTCCATTACCACTCTGATGTCAAAGCTCCATATAACCGGTACACATCTCTCCCTTAGCCTCGCTCTTCCATTTCCTCTAACCTCTCCTCTCCACCCCAGCTCTGGGGCAACTCTAGCAGTCAATCGATGGCGTTTCAGACACAATGGCAAATTCAATTTCCCTGGGCCACCTCTTCCCACCAGGCCAGAAGCCCTGTCTGGGGCCGATAGGGCCCCCGACACCCCATCCACCATGACAGGAGGACTGGGGATTTAACCAGACCCCTCAGCCTTATCACTTTAATAGACACACATAACTGGATTGGTAGCGGGAGGGGGGGGGGTGTACACCTGCCTGTCTGTCCAGAGGAAGAGTGCAGCTACTGCTGGGACAAAATAGCAGTCTACCTGGTTCTCTACCTCCTCCACTACCTGGTTCTCTACCTCCTCCCCTACCTGGTTCTCTACCTCCTCCCCTACCTGGTTCTCTCCTGCATTCATCCTGTCTGTCTGTTGTCTCCCCATATCTCCCCTGTATCCTTTCTGTCTCTCCGTGCCTCCCTTATATCCCTTGTCTCCCCCCTCTGTCTCCCTCAATCTCCCTCAGCCTCCCCTATCTTAACCTGCCTCTCACCTCTCTCCCCAAAATCTCCCCTATTCCTCCCATCTCCCTATGTCCGCCCGTCTCCTCCTATCTCAACCTTTCTCCCCCCATCTCTCTCAGTGGAGAGTTAATGAAGAGGGTTTAACTCCAGCTCCACTCTCCTCAAGGAGCTTTTTAAGACTTATGGCAGGAAAGAGTGAAGGAAGGAGGGAAAAGAGAAAGAGAGAGGGTTGGAGGAGAGAACCTCACCTGAGGTTCCTCCATGATGCTCCAGAAGTGAAGAGGGACAGGCCTCCAAAAGGAGAGGTGGAGTGAGTACAGATTGGGAAAGGAGGAGAGGAGGCTTCCCTCTCCGCTAGCTGCCTGATAGCTGGTGACCAGCGAAGCAGAAGGATGAGGAGAAAGGCAAGAAGGAAAAGGGGAACAATTAAAGTCAGAGAAATGAAGTAAAAACATTTCAAATGCAAGCAAACACAAGTGATTGAAGTGCATTGTATTGCATCCTCCTCTCCTCTCTTTATCCTGCTTCTCCTCTATGGTCAGTTCTCCTCCTCCTGCTTCTCCTCTCCTCTCTTCCTCCTGCTTCTCCTCTCCTCACCTCCTCCTTCTTCTCGTCTCCTCCTCCTGCTTCTCCTCTCTGTCCTGTTCTCATTTTCCTCTCTGCACTATTTCTTCTCCTCTCCCTCCCTGTCACAGTAGCATGCTACGGGCCTCTAGTTGTGCTGTCCAATCCAATCAGAATAAATAATTAAAAGGTTAGAGCGGGTCCTAAGTGCACGGCCATCTCCTCTTGTACCCACACGCTGGGGGAGTGCACAGTAAACAATGCAAACAGCAGGCACAACAGCCCTCGGGCTCTGCATTCTGTGGAGGGAAGAATAAACACACACGTAAACACACATGCAAAAAACGTGCACACACAAACACAGCTATTTTTTCACTGTGTGTGTGTGAGCACGTTCGTGCATGTATGTGTGCGTGAGTTTGTCCTCCACCACTGCTCCGATGGGTTCATGCTGGTTTTATGGCACAAACACAAACACAGAGACGACAACAGCTCTGCTGTCCAACACACCTGCATCCACAGGTTGGACAGCACCATAAATTGATTGGTTCCTTTTAGACTATCTCAGCCCTCTAGTGTCTGGGGTCTGTTTGGAGCAGCTAGGGATTCTTTGATACAACCTGTCTACTAGGGCTGGGAAATGCCAGGGACCTCACAAAACAATATTTTCACGATACTTAGGTGCCAATACTATATGTATTGCGATTCTCACGATTCTTTATGTATTGCGACTCAATAGTGTTATTTTATTGTGATTCCAGTGGTGGAAAAGGTACCCAGTTATCATACTTGAGTAAAAGTAAAGATACCTTAACAGAAAATGACTCAAATAAAAGTCAAAGTCACCCAATAAAATTCTACTTGAGTATAAGTCTAAAATAATTTGGTTTTAAAAATACTGAAGTATCAAAAGTAAATAGAATTGATAAAATGTACTTAAGAATCAAAAGTAAAAGTAAAAGTATAAATCATTTCAAATTCTAAATATTAAACCAGCCGGCACTATTTGTTTTCTTTTTTTATTGACGGATAGCCAGAGGCACACTCCAACACTCAGACATCATTTACAAACAAAGCATTTGTTTTTAGTGAGTCTGGCAGATCAAATGCAGTAGGGATGACCAGGGATAAGTGATGTGTGTGAATTGGACAATTTTACTGTCAAAATGTAACGAGTACTTTTGAGTGTCAGGGAAAGTTTATGGCGTAAAAAGTATATCTTTTTACTTCGGAATGTAGTAAAAGTAAAAGTAAAAGTTGGCAAAAATATAAATAGTAAAGCAAAGTACAGATACCCCAATAAAATACTTAAGTAGTACATTAAAGTATTTTTACTTTAATGTGTGAGATTCCATGGTCCAAACATATTGCTCACCATATGTCTGCTGCAGAGGGACAAGAGAGAGCCATGAGAAAACAATTATTTGACTGGTATATCAGATACAGTTAGGGTTCAACATATAATCTTAACTGCAAATTATCTAGCACCAAACCTAGCACCAGGAAATAAGTAAATATATTCATCATAGCAAAAAATAAGTCAAAACAGCATGAGAACAGGCTGGTGTTTGTGTGGGCTTGT
>NC_056454.1:2605916-2665916 GCF_018296145.1 Oncorhynchus tshawytscha | reverse complement strand
TAGTAAATGTACTGAGTCAGAGCAAATGTAACTAGCTATACAGACTGATAATACCAGTGATGGTGTTGTCACGCCCTGGTCGAAGTATTTTGTGTTTATCTTCATGTATTGGGTCAGGCCAGGGTGTGGCATGGGTTTTTGTATGTGGTGTGTATATATTGGGATTGTAGCTAGTGGGGTGATCTAGCAAAGTCTATGGCTGTCTGGAGTGGTTCTCAATCAGAGGCAGGTGTTTATCGTTGTCTCTGATTGGGAACCATATTTAGGCAGCCATATTCTTTGAGTTTGTCGTGGGTGATTGTCCTTAGTGTCTTCGTTCCTGTCGCTGTGTTAGTTGACACAAGTATAGGCTGTTTCGGTTTTCGTTACGTTTATTTGTTTTGTAGTGTTTGTATTGATTCGTGTTTACGTTTTGTTGATTAAACATGGATCGCAATCTACACGCTGCATTTTGGTCCGATCCTTGTTCCACCTCTTCATCAGAGGAGGAGATAGAAGAGAACCGTAACAGGTGTATACCTAAATCAGCATGTTGTTTGTGCAACAGTATCCTCTAAATCAAAGAGGAAAATGCAAAATATGAATATGTATGCTACATGAAGTTGCTAAGAGAAAACATTGAAAGCCAAAGATTATAGGGTCTCCTAGGAAGCACTTATCAACACTTTGGTTCCTACCCTGTCACAATAACTCCTCCTTGGCATGGTCATTCATTGTCATGTCAAACAACACTGTATTCAAAGCGCCCACTATTATATTAAAACTATAACATTAGAATAATCATTCTATTTCTATGATTTCAACGGTTCACCTAAGTATCTAAATTGTAAGTAAAATCGCAATTGCAACATTTGGTTAAAAATGAGGCCTAGATTGTTTGCCCATTTTCTGCGGCCCTATGTGGCAGTGTAGAAATTATCTGAAATGAATGCAGGAAATACAGAAATGGCTGAAAATGCAGAAAATAATGTTTGGTTGAAGTTTAACAGTATCAAAATAATTGGAATTGAAGAAAGACCAATTGAAATCACTTAGAATGTATATGTTGCCATTCTAGGGTCATGCACTACTCATAAAGCAAATTTTGAACTTTCATTTTTCCAAAACATCAAATATCATCAAATACCGTCATTGCCGTAAACATTTTTTTAAATAGCTTGATATGCTATTTTGGCGATATCGTCCAGCCCTAAGTGTGACAAATCTTATAGGGAAATTGTGTACTTTTTAAAAATTGTCTGTGAACAGTTATTGTGTTTTGTATCGTCTCTCTTCATCTGTCTCTATCTAATGCTTGTAGAATCTACTGAATTGTTGTCACAGTAAGCTACTGTTTCTACATTGTGTGTCAGGCCTGGTCTGTACTAAATCTTATTGAGCAAGGTTACCTACATTTTTTAATGGTCCCTGAATAGTTGTTTGCAATTTTACATTGTTTACAGAAGTAACAATAGTTGTCAATCAAATAGCCTACTTTGTGTGTGTTTTGAAATAATGTACTAATTTTAAACATTTTATCAATGTAAATGATGTTTATAGTTATAATATATTATACTTGGTACATTTTGAGTGAGTCATTTAGTAAAATGTACTACATTTTAAAAACGAAATACTTTTTGTTGTGTTGAGTGTTAATCGTTTTTGATATTGTTTCGTTGAACAACCACCTGATTGGTTTTGTATTGGTTTGGTAGAAGACAAAAAGGCTACGTTGTGCATGCGCTATGTGGTGTGGGACATCAAAGCCTTGAGTAATGAACCCTTGTTTCAACACAATTGGCTGGAAAACCTCAATGCTTCATCTAGCCATTGTTTCCCCATCACTGTGTAAGAAATCTTACATAATCGCACACATTTTTGGCCTAATAACATTTGAAATGTTACATCATACTTGTAAGTAGACACACCGTTCTATAGAAATTGACCCCTAATCACCGAATTTAAATCTGTGGTCATAATTCATGCCTCCTGGGTCAGGTTCTATCTGACATTACAGCCTTCAATCACAGACAACCCCCATAAACCTCATTCACCGTAACATTCAGAGTCTTAACTTAACCCCACAGCCAAAGGAGCACACACCCCAACCCAAACACCATCCCCTCAGATCATTCCCACAAGTCAAAAAGTCAACTGAGGATTATATTCCAGTGTAAAACCATGTGTGTGTGGTAAAATGTCACTGTTTTAAATCAAATCAAATGTATTTATATAGCCCTTCTTACATCAGCTGATATCTCAAAGTGCTGTACAGAAACCCAGCCTAAAACCCCAAACAGCAAGCAATGCAGGTGTAGAAGCACGGTGGTTTGGAAAAACTCCCTAGAAAGGCCAAAACCTAGGAAGAAACCTAGAGAGGAACCAAACCATCAGCCCCCCTTACAATTCACACCTTTATAACCCCAGACATTAATATTAACATGTTGTGACAGATTGGACCCGATACTAACTACTCAACTAGTAGTTAGAGCCAGAGTATACAAAGTGTTTTATTCAGCCAAGCCTCAACACATTTGATTCAAACGAATCAACTAATTACGATCTTCAATCATCATCAAGAGCCAGTTGTCTACTAGTTGTGACATCTTTCTGACTCAGGCTTGGGTGGAAGAATAGCAACATCAAAATGGAGTTATGCTTAATATGGCAATCATCATCATGCCATGCAAGCAATACAGTGCCTTGCAAAAGCATTCATCCCCATTGGTGTTTTTCCTATTTTGTTGCATTACAACCTGTAATTTAAATGGATTTTCATTTGGATTTCATGTAATGGACATAAACAAAATAGGCCAAATTGGTGAAGTGAAATTAAACAAATAACTTGTTTCAAAAAATGTTTTTTTTTAAAACAGAAGAGTGGTGTGTTTATTCACCCCTTTTGCTATGAAGCCCCTAAATAAGATCTGGTGCAAATGGTCCAATTACCTTCACAACTCACCTCATTAGTTTTTGCACACAGGTGGACTTTATTTAAGTGTCACATGATCTCAGCATATATATACACACCTGTTCTGAAAGCACCCAGAGTCTGCAACACCACTAAGCAAGGGGCACCACCAAGCAAGCGGCACCATGAAGACCAAGGAGCTCTCCAAACAGAACAGGGACAAATTTGTGGAGAAGTACAGATCAGGGTTTGGTTATAAAAAAATATCTGAAACTTTTAACATCCCACGGAGCACCATTAAATCCATTATTCAAAAACTGAAAGAATTTGGCCCCACAACGAACCTGCCAAGAGAGGGCCGCCCACCAAAACTCATGGACAGGGCAGGGGGGGAATTAATCAGAGAGGCAACGAAGAGACCAAAGATAATCCTGAAGGAGCTGCAAAGCTCTACAGCGGCGATTGAAGTATCTGTCCATAGGACCACTTTAAGCCGTACACTCCACAGAGTGAAGATTGGCTATAAAAAAGCCATTGCTTAAGGCAAGTTTGCCGAAAGGCAAGTGGGAGACTCCCCAAACATATGGGAGAAGGTACCCTGGTCAGATTGAGCTTTTTGGCCATCAAGGAAAATGCTATGTCTGGCGCAAATCCAACACTTCGAGAACACCATCCCCACAGTGAAGCATGGTGATGGCAGCATCATGCTGTGGGGATGTTCTTCATCGGCAGGGACTGGGAAACTGGTCAGAATTGAAGAAATTATGGATGTGCCTAAAAACAGGGAAATTCTTCAGGGAAACCTGTTTACTCTTCCAGAGATTTGAGACTGGGATGGAGATTCACCTTCCAGCAGGACAATGAACCGAAGCATCCTGCTAAAGCAACACTCGAGTGGTTTAAGGATAAACATTTAAATGTCTTGGAATGGCCTAGTAAAAGCCCAGACCTCAATCCAATTGAGAATCTATGGTATGACTTAAATATTGCTGTACAAAAGCGGAACCCATCCAACTTGAAGGAGCTGGAGCAGTTTTGCCTTGAAGAATGGGCTAAAATCCAAGTGTCTAGATGTGCCAAGCTTATAGAGACATTTCTGTTTTTTGTGTTATTTCTTGTTTGTTTCACAAAAAAAATATTTTACATCTTCAAAGTGGTAGGCATGTTGTGTAAATCAAATGATACAACCCCCCCCCCCAAAAAAAGATATTTTAATTCCAGGTTTTAAGGCAACAAAATAGGAAAAATGCCTAGGGGTGAACACTTTCGTAAGCCACAGTAAGTCTTGACCTGGTAGTGCACCCATCTTTTTCTGTCCTCAGTGTGAATGAGGCCTCAATCTAAATTTTTGCCTGGTAACTGACGCTTCTAGAAAGAAAGAGAGAAGGACCAACACATGATTAAGATGAGCTAGATAGTATTTTAAAGCAACGAATGATCTAATTGTTACAACAAATTAATTTATGGGCAACATTTATGATAATAATACATGCATTTGGTTACCTTATCAAGCTTGAAGACAATACACTTGTCACTCTAATTGTCTGAGTGCACCACAAACATCTTTCCAGGGTGTTGATGCAGCCTCTTCCCAATGAAGCCTCTTCCAACATCATGGATAGGGGAAGGGTA
The DNA here is from genome assembly GCF_018296145.1 of Oncorhynchus tshawytscha. NCBI lineage: Eukaryota > Metazoa > Chordata > Actinopteri > Salmoniformes > Salmonidae > Oncorhynchus > Oncorhynchus tshawytscha. The sequence goes on along the minus strand of NC_056454.1, from coordinate 2,661,394 downwards.
TCCATCCATCTGATGTCAAGTCATATTGTTACTTTAGCTGTAGGGCTTACTAACATGCTACAGAACAGTGTAGCTCAAACATGTCATCACCAAAAAATATGTGTTTAAAATATCCAGTAAATAATTAGCTAGCTAGCTATCACATTAATTGTGCAAAAATATGATAGCTAATGTTAGCTAGCTATTAAGCGCTAGCCATTAACTAGCTAGCTAGCCAGTCAGTGGCATTGACAGGTTGAAGCTAACATAGCTAGCAACAAAATGTGTTTCACTCTATCCCAAAAAACATCACATCAAATCAAAGTTTATTTGTCACGAACACAGATTTGCAGATGCTTTCGCAGATGCAGCGAAATGCTTGTATTTCTATATACACATAAAATCAACATACTGTAACCCCAGGTTTTCCACAGAGTAAAATACAATCTCAAGAGAATTGTTTGCTAGAAAAAAATATTCTACACATTTGCAAACTTCTGGCATCACTTTGTTGCACACTACTTGGTTTGCAGCAAATTTGCCACAATCTTCCTGGAAGTTAGCAACAACATATACATTTAGTAAGGGGAAATCAAATGAGGGGTACACACTGCTCCGGAGTTGGACATTGCTGGCACTGGACGAGTCATTTTCTAAGCACACAGTAAATGTTGGCTGCAGTCCAACTCTCTAACTGACAGGCCTTGTCACCCCGGAGATGAGAACAGACTAACAGGGCCTCTCTCTCTCTCTCTCTGGTGCAGTGAGGCCTATCATCCTATCCTAATTCTGACACTACACATCATTACAGACAATAGCATACACCAGCCACTCTTGTGTAGTTATCAAGCCCTGTGTTAGCTCAGTGAACAAACACGCATGATCACACACACAGATGTATGCACACACACATCCAGACACACACACACACACACTCACTTCATTTTAGTTCGATGTTGCTGTATCATCCTTGAGCGACTCTTGCCGTGTTTCCCTCTTCGCAACAGTAATCATCAGACAAAGACCTTGCTCACCAGCCATGAGGTTTGCACCAGAGGATGTGGTGTGTTTTTACACCTGAGGTAGACTGAAGAGTGGAGTGTGCTTACAACATAATTAATCATATAAAGTGTTTTATTAATTCATTTGATGTTTTAATGGCATTATGTCGAGTTATGTAACATTTTATTTGGAATGTTTTCATGTTGACTTGCATGTCCCAAAATGTCAAAGTATCTAAAGAAACTCAAAGTCGCCCCGGATGGGAATGCCCTACCTGATCACATAAGAAAGGAAGTAGACGGAGGGAAATGTTGTGGTATGGCTATGTTAGATCTCCAAAAGACATTTGATACAGTGGATCATGAGATTCTGTTAATCAAACTAAGAGCCATGGGCTTTAACAACTTAGCAGCAAAATGGGTTAGCTCTTATCTGCAATGAAGAAAACAGATGGTGGATATGCCTAAACCAAAAATCTTGAACTGCGGGGAACCCCAAAGGAGTGTGCTGGGTCCACTTTTCATTTTTCTATTGTATATAAATGATCTGAAATCTGCCTGTACATGTGACCTTTTCCTCTATGCAGATGCTTCTGCTCTGTTGGTTTCCCACAAAGACAAAAATGTGGTTGAGAAAGCCCTCAGTGCTGAACTTCTGAATGTCAGTAAAAGGCTACAGTATGTGACAGTAAGCTGTCATCCCCTGGTTTTAAGGCGGTAGTATGTGACATAGTGCTCACAGCAAAATACTGTATTAATTATTTTTGATGTGTACTAGATAACCATCTGACAGGGGAGAGCATGGCACAACATGTTAACTCCAAAGTACACCATAAAATTAGGTTTCTGGCAAGAACCTCCAATTATCTGGATAAGAATGCAATGGGGTCATTGGCAGGGACTCTTGTTCAGTCCCACTTTGACTATGCATGCCCTTCTTTGTACAATGGTGCCCCCAAGATAAAACAAAATGTTGCAGACATCTCAGAACAAATTAGTCAGGATTATTCTTAAACTTACAGCACTTACACTTCTTGACCCATATTGGCCCATCTTGACCCATCTTGACCAAAGCCTTAGATGGCTCAAAGTGGAGGAGAGAGTCTCTCAGATTAAATTGTGTTTAGTACATAACGTTGTCTACAGTATGTTCCTCAGGTACCTGTGTAACTACTTTAACTTAGTAAGGGATAACCATAACTACTCCTCTACTAGAAGGAGTCAAACTGACGCTGATCCTTTTAGATTTCAAGTGGTACGGAGAAAGAAACATTTTCATACTCAGCTGCCATTCCTTGGAATAGTCATCGGAATCATTTTTAACTGATAACCTCCATAGGTAGTTTCAGGTTCTCACTGAAAATAATTATGCCTTATAGTAGCATGTCTCAAAAATGAGTGGTAAGAGTATAACATGTGGCTGAGAAGGAAATGCCTGGGACAGCATATGGTCTGCCTTTTGGTGCCTAGTGTGTATCATATTGTGATTGTCTTCTATATATTAGGGATTGATTGTTTCATGTATTAAGGGTATGTGAGACAGGGAGATGTACCTGTCCATTGTTGTTGTTTCGGAAAGGGAATTGTACTAATTACCTCGTGTCATGAAACCAACAACAATTTTGTCTGTCGTTGTGTTGCCACAACAATTGGTGCCTAACCTTGTTGCATTCCCCCTTCCAACTTCAAAAAGACCACAGTGGAAATACAGTATGTTTAATTGTGTTATTCTTGTGCCCCGACTGGAGTGGCCTTATGTACAGTTGAAGACGGTAGTTTACATACACTTGGGTTGGAGCGATTAAAAATAGTTTTTCAACCACATTTCTTGTTAACAAACTATAATTTTGGCAAGTCGGTTAGGACATCTACTTTGTTCCTGACACAAGTAATTTTCCAACAATTGTTTACAGACTGATTAATTCACGTATAATTCACTGTATCACAACTCGAGTGGGTCAGTTTACATACACTAAGTTGACTGTGCCTTTAAACAGCTTGGGAAATTCCAGATAATGATGTAATGGCTTTAGAAGCTTCTGATAGGCCAATTGACATAATTTGAGTCAATTGGAGGTGTACCTGTGGATGTATTTCAAGGCCTACCTTCAAATTCAGTGCCTCTTAGCTTGACATCATGGGAGAATCAAAAGAAATCAGAAATCAGAAACAAAATTGTAGACCTCTACAAGTCTGGTACATCCTTGAGAGCAATTTACAAATGCCTGAAGGTACCGTATTCATCTGAACAAACAACAGTACGCAAGTATAAACTCCATGGGACCATGCAGCAGTCATACCGCTCTGGAAGGAGACACGTTCTGTCTCCTAGAGATTAATGTACTTTGGTGCGAAAAGTGCAAATCAATCCCAGAACAACAGCAAAGGACCTTGTGAAGATGCTGAAGGAAACAGGTACAAAAGTATATATATCCACATTAAAACGAGTCTTATTTCGACATAACCTTTAAGGCCGATCAGCAATAATGACCATCGTTATGTTTGGAGGAAAAAGGTGGATGCTTGCAAGCCGAAGAACACCATCCCAACCGTGAACCACGGGGTTGGCAGCATCATGTTGTGGGGGTGCTTTACTGCAGGAGGGACTGGTGCACTTCACAAAATAGATGGCATCATGAGGGAAGAAAATTATGTGGATATATTGAAGCAACATCTCAAGACATCAGTCAGGAAGTTAAATCTTGGTCGCAAATGGGTCTTCCAAATGGACAATGACCCCAATCATTCTTCCAAAGTTGTGGCGAAATGGCTCAAGGACAGCAAAGTCAAGGTATTGGAGTGGCCATCACAAAGCCCTGACCTCAATCCTATAGAAAATGTATGGGCAGAACTGAAAAAGCGTGTGCGAGCAAGAAGGCCTACAAACCTGACACAGGTACACCAGCTCTGTCAGGAGGATTGGGACAAAATTCACCCAACTTATTGTGGGAAGCTTGTGGAAGGCTACCTGAAACGTTTGACCCAAGTTAAACAATTTAAAGGCAATGCTACCAAATACTAATTGAGTGTATGTAAACTTCTAACTCACTGGGAATGTGATGAAAGAAATAAAAGCTGAAATAAATCATTATCTCTATTATTATTCTGACATTTCACATTCTTAAATAAAGTGGTGATCCTACCTGACAGGGAATTTTTACTAGGATTAAATGTCAGGAATTGTGAAAAACTGAGTTTAAATGTAGTTGGCTAAGGTGTATGTAATCTTCCGACTTCAAATGTATGTATTTAAAGAATTGTCAAATAAAGTCAATCAATCAATCAATTTGCTTCTAAAGATATTTTCTATACACTTCAGCTGTATGACTCTCCTCTCGCAGTAAGGAACTCCATCTGGCAATCTTAAAAGGGTGTAATGAACACACACACAATCTCACATACACATGCTGTGACATGCAAAATCTGCACAATCCAAAGCAACCTTACAACACTAGCTTTCCAATATTTTAATAGTTACCAGTTGCACAATAAATGGCAGTCTCGTCCTACATTAGATTAAGCATATTTTTTTGATTGGCGATCTGGCTACTCAATGGTAGATTTGTATTCAATTTAATTTCAGTTTAATTTCTAGCTAATAAGCAAAATTATATTCAATTTATTCAATTTGTTAATTAAAGCTGCTCCAGCTGTGTCTCCTGTGTGCCAGCAGTGCCACAGGCCTCAGCCACATCAGTATCAGAGAAGATATTTGATGAAGTATCAGTAAAGAAATACCATTCTTGACAGAGAGAGAGAGAGAATGAACGTCATTTGAGGCTAAAACATAGTTTTTTTTTAGTACTAAGCTATGCCAGGTATTTCTGAGACATTTTCATCAAGAACCAATAAGACATCAAAATGATTTCAAAAATGACTCAGCCATCTGTGAATAGCCATGAATTGATTAATTCTGTCTTATCAGTTTGTAAAAGTAGCCCATAAAATAAGGAGTAACTGAAATTCATGGGACTATAATTAACTAGAACACATTTGTTAATAGGCCTGGAAGGAGACAATAAAGGGGAATACGATGTAAAGACTAAAACACTTCTTTATTTATTTCTAAGAGTTAGTATGGATACCTGATTAGACATCCCTGTCAAAGTGTACATGGAACAGTGCAATAAGGGCAGCAGACAGTTATTAATGAATGTGTCAACGTCCCCTCTGTCTTTATGTATACATTTTAGTAGGCTGACTGTTGTCAATGTGTATGATTTGCATGTGATCCTTTTCATTCGAGCATGGTGATGCCAAAGAACAATTTCCATCCTTAGATGGGCAATAAAGTTCTGTTCTATTCTATTCTATTATTTGTTTGACTTAAAAATAGAAATCTATTTTCGTTAGGTTACAGTAAAATACCATGATCACTAAGCACAGTTGGGTTCTATAATTACATAAAACCAACCAAACAACAATAAATCATCCCTAACTATAAATGACACAGCAATAAGAACGTATTAGGGAAACAGTCTCTGGTGTTTGCTTTTATTTAGAAATCAAAGGTACAATCTATACATAACCACAAAGCTGCATCCTCTTAAAACAGACACGCACAGGCACACATACACACACGCACAGGCACAATCTATACATAACCACAAAGCTGCATCCTCTTAAAACAGACACGCACAGGCACACATACACACACGCACAGGCACAATCTATACATAACCACAAAGCTGCATCCTCTTAAAACAGACACGCACAGGCACACATACACAAACACACAGGCACAATCTATACACAACCACAAAGCTGCATCCTCTTAAAACAGACACGCACAGGCACACATACACAAACACACAGGCACAATCTATACATAACCACAAAGCTGCATCCTCTTAAAACAGACACGCACAGGCACACATACACAAACACACAGGCACAATCTATACATAACCACAAAGCTGCATCCTCTTAAAACAGACACGCACAGGCACACATACACACACACACAGGCACAATCTATACATAACCACAAAGCTGCATCCTCTTAAAACAGACACGCACATGCACACATACACAAACACACAGGCACAATCTATACATAACCACAAAGCCGCATCCTCTTAAAACAGACACGCACAGGCACACATACACAAACACACAGGCACAATCTATACATAACCACAAAGCTGCATCCTCTTAAAACAGACACGCACAGGCACACATACACACACGCACAGGCACACATACACAAACACACATGCACACATACACACACACACAGGCACAATCTATACATAACCACAAAGCTGCATCCTCTTAAAACAGACACGCACAGGCACACATACACACACGCACAGGCACAATCTATACATAACCACAAAGCTGCATCCTCTTAAAACAGACACGCACAGGCACACATACACACACGCACAGGCACACATACACAAACACACAGGCACACATACACAAACACACATGCACACATACACAAACACACATGCACACATACACAAACACACATGCACACATACACAAACACACATGCACACATACACAAACGGCACAGGCACACATACACAAACACACAGACACACATACACAAACACACATGCACACATACACAAACACACATGCACACATACACAAACACACATGCACACATACACAAACACACATGCACACATACACAAACACACATGCACACATACACAAACACACATGCACACATACACAAACACACATGCACACATACAGACACGCACATGCACACATACACAAACACACAGGCACACATACACAAACGCACATGCACACATACACAAACACACATGCACACATACACAAACGCACATGCACACATACACAAACACACAGGCACACATACACAAACGCACATGCACACATACACAAACGCACATGCACACATACACAAACGCACAGGCACACATACACAAACGCACAGGCACACATACACAAACGCACATGCACACATACACAAACGCACAGGCACACATACACACACGCACAGGCACACATACACAAACACACAGGCACACATACACAAACACACATGCACACATACACAAACACACATGCACACATACACAAACACACATGCACACATACACAAACACAGATGCACACATACACAAACGCACAGGCACACATACACACACGCACAGGCACACATACACAAACACACAGGCACACATACACAAACACACATGCACACATACACAAACACACAGGCACACATACACAAACACACAGGCACACATACACAAACACACATGCACACATACACAAACACACATGCACACATACACAAACGCACATGCACACATACAGACATGCACATGCACACATACACAAACGCACAGGCACACATACACAAACACACAGGCACACATACACAAACACACATGCACACATACACAAACGCACATGCACACATACACAAACACACATGCACACATACACAAACGCACATGCACACATACACAAACGCACATGCACACATACACAAACGCACAGGCACACATACACAAACGCACATGCACACATACACAAACGCACATGCACACATACACAAACGCACAGGCACACATACACAAACGCACAGGCACACATACACAAACGCACATGCACACATACAGACACGCACATGCACACATACACAAACACACATGCACACATACAGACACGCACATGCACACATACACAAACGCACATGCACACATACACAAACACAGATGCACACATACACAAACACACATGCACACATGCACACATACACAAACACAGATGCACACATACACAAACGCACATGCACACATACACAAACGCACATGCACACATACAGACATGCACATGCACACATACACAAACACACATGCACACATACACAAACACACAGGCACACATACACAAACACACATGCACACATACACAAACACACATGCACACATACACAAACACACATGCACACATACACAAACACACATGCACACATACACAAACACACATGCACACAAAAAGACACGCACATGCACACATACACAAACGCACATGCACACATACAGACACGCACATGCACACATACACAAACACACAGGCACACATACACAAACACACATGCACACATACACAAACACACATGCACACATACACAAACACACATGCACACATACACAAACGCACATGCACACATACACAAACACACATGCACACATACAGACACGCACATGCACACATGCACAAACACACATGCACACATACACAAACACACATGCACACATACACAAACGCACATGCACACATACAGACACGCACATGCACACATACACAAACGCACATGCACACATACACAAACACACATGCACACATACACAAACACACATGCACACATACACAAATGCACATGCACACATACACAAACACACATGCACACATGCACACATACACAAACACAGATGCACACATACACAAACGCACATGCACACATACACAAACGCACATGCACACATACAGACACGCACATGCACACATACACAAACACACATGCACACATACACAAACACACAGGCACACATACACAAACACACATGCACACATACACAAACACACATGCACACATACACAAACACACATGCACACATACACAAACGCACATGCACACATACACAAACACACATGCACACATACACAAACACACATGCACACAAAAAGACACGCACATGCACACATACACAAACGCACATGCACACATACAGACACGCACATGCACACATACACAAACACACAGGCACGCATACACAAACACACATGCACACATACACAAACACACATGCACACATACACAAACACACATGCACACATACACAAACGCACATGCACACATACACAAACACACATGCACACATACAGACACGCACATGCACACATGCACAAACACACATGCACACATACACAAACACACATGCACACATACACAAACGCACATGCACACATACAGACACGCACATGCACACATACACAAACGCACATGCACACATACACAAACACACATACACAAACACACATGCACACATACACAAACGCACATGCACACATACACAAACACACATGCACACATACAGACACGCACATGCACACATACACAAACACACATGCACACATACACAAACACACATGCACACATACACAAACACACATGCACACATACAGACACACACATGCACACATACACAAACGCACATGCACACATACACAAACACACATGCACACATACACAAACACACATGCACACATACACAAACGCACATGCACACATACACAAACACACATGCACACATACAGACACGCACATGCACACATACACAAACACACATGCACACATACACAAACACACATGCACACATACACAAACACACATGCACACATACAGACACGCACATGCACACATACACAAACGCACATGCACACATACACAAACGCACATGCACACATACACAAACACACATGCACACATACAGACACGCACATGCACACATACACAAACGCACATGCACACATACACAAACACACATGCACACATACACAAACACACATGCACACATACACAAACACACATGCACACATACAGACACGCACATGCACACATACACAAACACACATGCACACATACACAAACACACATGCACACATACAGACACGCACATGCACACATACACAAACGCACATGCACACATACACAAACACACATGCACAAGCCTACTCTTCTCTCTCCTAAAATACATTCATACCTCTTTCACATTGATATATTTCCTATTCTTCCTTGTGTATTGTCTGTGAAGTTAAACTCAGTGTGTGTGTGTGTGTGTGTGTGTGTGTGTGTGTGTGTGTGTGTGTGTGTGTGTGTGTGTGTGTGTGTGTGTGTGTGTGTGTGTGTGTGTGTGTGTGTGAGTGCATGTGTGTCTGTGTGTGAGTGCATGTGTGTTTATGTAAAGGGGGTGCTCTGGAGGGCCTAATTAAACATTCTTAACTGGGGTTTAGAGACAGACGGCTCCAACACGCACACACAAACCTGAACGCCCCTCCAAAACACACATACCTCCATCCCATATACCCGACAGACACCCACACCCTCCCCTGGCCTGGCTTCTGTCTGCCGGTCTACAGAGTGACAATCTGATTAAAAACACCAACAAGAGGAGGGCCCTACGACGGCCGCCCATGACAGGACAAAAGTGATCGCCATGGCGATGGGTAATTACAGCTGTCAACGCGTCCACCGTCCTGCTGGCAGAGGTTTGGTTCAACGCAGCAAAAATGACGGACAAGCTTAGCATGCACATTTGCCAATCTTTTGACCCCCTTCTCTCTGCCCCATTTAGCTAACATGCAACATTAACATGGACACACAACAAAGGGCCTGCCACTACCACCTACCACATTCGAGTCTTTTTAATCATTTTTTTGTGTTTTGTGCTACCCTCTCCAACACGCCCCCCTCTCTCTCCACTTCTCCCTCTCACGTGGACAGCTCACAAGCGAAAGTGTTATTACATGAAACTCCCGCTGTAGCATTAATTGAAGGGAGATATGGTGGGACTGGGACGGCAGGGGGTAGAGCACGTCCATTATCACTCCTGCTTTCAACAGGTTGCATGTTTAGAAACTGCAAATTGCAAAAACTTGCAAGGGCAAAATGTTTGACATTATTTGATCTGCAACCATATGGTGGAAAAAGTCCCCGAGAGGAGGGGTGGAGGAATAAATAAACAAACAAACAAATAAATAAATAAACATGGATGAAAAGCAAAAAAGGGGGGAGGGGATACAAACATTGAAATAACCACAAACAAATCATTGAAATAATGATTTAAGTTGGGTAATTAACATGGGGGTTTGCTTCAGAAGGTGATGCCAAGTGCTCTTGGCTGCCTCTCTACCTCCTCCTCTGCTTCTCTGCTTCTTCTCCTACCTCCATCCTCACCCATGCCCTTGCATCCTATCCTATGGCTGACAGGGACGATAGCCATACTGCAGATGCTACACAGCCCCTTTCTGAAGAGTGGAAGGAAGGACTACAAGTTCACATTGAGAAATACATACACTTTCTGCTAGCGCTCTGAAGGTTGATTTCAGGTGGTTGTACTAATTAAGCCCAGGTCTACCGTGCGTGTGTGTGAATGTGAGTGCGTGCATGTGTGCGTGCAATAGTGCGTGTGTGCATGCCCGCCGTGTAAGTGTGTGCACGCATGTATGTGTGCACGGGTGTGTGTGTATGTGCGTGTGTGTGTGTGTCTCCTTATGGTTGTCCTCAGTGGAAGTTAATGGGACCTAATGTGACAAATAATGAGACCTAGAAACAAATGCCCATGAAAATAAAATAATCCATTTAATTAAGAGCAGAAAGTCATGTCGGAATCTTTGATATGAATTCTTAAAATGTTTACTATTTTAAGAAATACTTTGCTTGCCTGGTGTCTGACATTTGATAAACTGTGTTTTTGACCACCTGACTGGCATAAATCATTCTACTCTTATTAAAACCCTGCTAAAGTTATAAAAATAAACAGCTGTACTAGAACTTCATTCTATTTTCAAACCAAAATACCCGAAGGGAAAAACTAATAATTGTGCAGTAAATGTAATTTTAACAACCGAGGAATTATGAAAACAGCAAATTAAAAGGCTAGCATTCATATCCCTCTAGCTACATTCTCTGAATAACTAGACTGCTCTTTGATACAGCCATGATACCATGTATAAGGATTCCAAACCTTATTTTCTTAACTCCAGGGCTATGTTCCAAACTGCACCCTGTTCACTATTTAGTACACTACTTTTGACCAGGGTCCATAAGTCATACATAGTGTGCCATTTGGGATGTAGCCCAGAACAAACAGAGACTTCAAGGAGGTCTAGTTTAAGGGTTTAAATTCCCTGGAAGTGGGAGACATTGGGATCTGCCTATTACTGTTATTCTGGGCAAATGGGATACAGGGAGTCAGATGACTATATGTCAACGTCCCAAATGCCACCCTATTTAGTGCTCTTCTTTTGAACAGGGCCCATGCACTATTAAACAAGTAAAAAAAGTAGTGCACTTTATAGGGAATAACTGTATCTCAAATGGCACCCTATTCCTTATGTAGTGCACTATTTTTGACTGGGCCCCTACGGGATGTGGTCAAACACAGTGCACTTTATGAGGAAAAGGGTGATAATTGGGACATATCCTATTTCTGCTGAGGGAGAAGAGGGAAAGGCTGTGTAGGCATGGACAGAGTTAGCGCTATAGCTGCTATTGCAGCTGATCTTTCAAAGGCAATGGTTCAGAAACATAGAAAAATTCAAAGGAGCTTTTTACTTCCAATTGCTCAATTCAGTGGTTCAGAAACTAAAACAAATGTTGTAAGGATATAAGAAAATAGGTCATTTTGGACAAGAACAATCGGGTTTTCTCCACATAGAAACACAAAGGTTAGACATTTTGTCACAAGAAAACTTAAATAGAAATGAGGGAGCAATAAATCCTTGTTTGAAAATGGTTATTTGTATCTTGTTGTTGCCTTTAATAAGGTTTATATATTATGTATAAATTCATAGGCCTACTTGCTCTTATTATGGGAATAGAATTGCAAATATCCAACATAAAGGAATATAACAAAAATTTGAATGAATTTAAGGTTTGGCATTCCTTAGTGGTTTGTGGAGAGTTGCAATTACATTGCTTGGAGACAATGCTTTGCAGATTAATTCCATTGATAATGTCCCTCATAATTAGTTTAATTTGATCATTAGAATTTTTGTACAAAGTTTGACAACCCTGTGTATCAGTGTGTCAGATAAATGTCCTTTCGGGTTTTCTGCTGGTTAAGGGAGGGAGTCAATCAAAATATCACTTCAGGAAGCCAATAATAAAATATTAATATCAACAGTTAAAGGGGAAATATGTCTTGATATTTGTTCACTATAAGTAAACATTATTCTACACTACCATTAAGAATAATATTCATTTTCACAGTGCAGGAACAATATTAATACATTTAATCTAATAGGCTAAATGTCTATGTACTCATAATGTGATGTTTATGATATGCTTGTAAAGATATTTTAATAAAAACTATATATTTTTGAGATTCTATTTAAAGCACTATGGAAATGGAATACATTATTAGTATTATATATGCTCTATAACAAAGTCAATCATTACCTTTTTTAAAGCATTGTTGGTTTGATTGAATTCATGTTCTTCTCTCCTCGCACAGACGGGCCCCTGTTGCTGCTGTGGGACTCAACCAATTAGGAACAGGCGTGAGGATTAGCGGGGATCCTGAGAGGAAGTTAAAACAAGAGGAAACATTAACAGGAACATAAAAGACAGGAAGCAGGGTTGACTGCCACTCCTCTCCTCCCTGTTACTGCGCCCATTTTCCCTTGGTTAACGGGATTACATAGTCCCTAACTTCTTGTGTGTGTGCGTGTGTGTGTTTCTTTTCTTCCCCCCCAAGCAAACGGACAATAAATCCTGAGCCATGGCAGAAAGATCCCGAGAGGCCGGCCATCTTAATTAGCATAACAAGTTAGAAAATCATTACGGCCTTAAAGTGCATGGAGAGAAAACAACATCAGAAGTACACAGGATGTCGGCCAGGAGTTTAAGAGGGCTATTTAATTGAATAAAAATGTTCGGGGAAGGCGGGGACAGGGTGACCTAAAATGTGAGGGCAAGGCTGGGGGAGGGACCAGACTGAAATTGAGGCCTGACTTCCATAGGAGGGCCTGAGACAATGACAGACGCACACACACACACACACACACACACACACACACACACACACACACACACACACACACAAACACACACACACACACACATTTTAAACAACATTGTGTCATTGTACACACACATGCGCACAAGCACACATTATTGTCCATGGCCACAAAATATGGAGCCCCCCTGTACATCAATCGCAAGCCTATTGAAACACAGCATACCCACTGAACTAAAGTCTATCCCAGTCCAGGACTATGATCTGTCGCTTTCCTCTGCCATGCTCGACACCACAGAGTAAGGGTGCAGAAACAGCCGTTTTCTAGCCAACCAGTTTAGCATGAGCTCACCCAATTGCCTGCTTTCACTAACCTGTCCTGACAAGTACCCAGATTAACGTAATCTTATATCAGTGCAGAGGAGCAGAAGAGAGCAGATGGACCCCTCGCTTCACCCCCCTCACACACACACCTCCCCTCAGACTTAACCGTGGAGTGCTTAGCGTGCACAATACCTGGGCCCCAGCCAGTTCAATCAGTGTAGTCTCAGCAAATTGCCACAGCTTCACAGGGAATAGAAGACACCATCTTTGTAAAGTATACTGCCAACCTCTCTCGCTCTCTCACTCTTGTTCTCGCTCTCTCTCACACACTCTCTCTCTCTTTCTCACTGAACATTTGAGTTCTGGATCGGGTCAAGTACCCACGGTTCCACAAAAAAATCAGCTGTCGGGTGAAAGGAAAATATTCCTTCAACTTGTGGGTCGGTTCAAGGTTCAGAACAATTATACTGTGGGTCGAAATGTTCTCTCTGCTGCGGTGCTGCAGCTGTAGCATAAAGCCTCGCAGTCCAAAACGCGCGCAACCAGCAGTGTACTAGAATATTTGACCATTGGCTTTCATACACAACTGAAGCAATTTCTCCAACTGGCACTTAATGGTGATGGGAATTTCGGCTCTTTTTACTGACTCTGATCTTCGACTCGTTTGGTCAGCTCCGATTTCGTTCATTTGAGTCAGTGTGTACGTTTAAATGCACAGTAATAATTAAATATTGAACTGATGATAGCAAAAGGCAGAGTATGGCATTAGTCATGTCAACACCTCTACTTATCTTAATCGCGGGAAGGTGATAATCAAAGCATAGACTGATTAAAACACTTGGTTTTCTGAGCAACCTTTCAAGTTATTAGGACAGTGGTGTATTTGATCTGTACATGTGCCAGTACCGGTAACGCAAGCCTCCAACTTATGCACGAGTGAAGTGAGTTTTGAAAAGCTAGTAAGTATGAGTCCTAGAAATAGTTTTCACAAACTCAAATGTGTCCATGTAAACAGGATTATTAGGGTTAGGGTTAGGGTCGTTCCTCATATTAAAGCATATTACCATTTAAACACATTTTTGAATTCATCTGTGTATCCAGAATAAACTTAATGACTGAAAACCTGTGAATCATGTTTCTACGAGCCTCTTATTCACATGTCGTTCACCATAAGGGGTTTATTGGAGCTGTCATTTGTGACTGAGATGTGTGCTTTAAACAATGCATGTGTAACGGTTTTCTTTAGGTGAAGTAGAGGCGGACCAAAACGCAGCGCGGTTATATTGATTCATATTTAATAAAAACAGATAAACACGAACACTACAAAACAATAAATGTGGAAAAACAAAAACAGCCCTGTCTGGTGCAAAACACAGAGACAGGAACAATCACCCACAAACACACAGTGAAACCCAGGCTACCTAAATATGGTTCCCAATCAGAGACAATGACTAACACCTGCCTCTGATTGAGAACCATATCAGGCCAGACATAGAAATAGACAAACAAGACATCCAACATAGAATGCCCACTCAGATCACACCCTGACCAACCAAAACATAGAAACATACAAAGCAAACTATGGTCAGGGTGTGACAGCATGCTAGGTACACAGATAAGATTATTTCTTGATACATTTGAAACTAGGTCTAGTTGTGGCTGCAACTGGAGAAGATTGTGAACGACTCTTGGCGGAAGACATTGCTTGAATGCCATGAGGGTGGTAATTTCTAAATTAAAACAATTGGTCTTCTCCTATCAAGGCACAAGGCGAGACCCAGATGCACACACATGAGGCAGATGTTTGGAGTCTTACAATGTTTAATAATCCAAAGGGGTAGGCAAGAGAATCGTCGTGGACAGGTCAAAACCAGATCAGAGTGCAGGAGGTACAGAGTGGCAGACAGGCTCGTGGTCAAAGCAGGCAGAATGGTCAGGCAGGCGGGTACAGACTCCAGAAACAGGCAAGGGTTAAAACCGGGAGAACAAGAAAAAGGAGAATAGCAAAAGGAGTACAGGGAAAACCACGCTTGTTGAGTTGACTTAAACATACAAGACGAACTGGCACAGAGAGGCAGGAAACACAGGGATAAATACACTGGGGGTAAAAGCGACACCTGGAAGGGGGTGGAGACAATCACAGGAACAGGTGAAACAGATTAGGGCGTGACATCACCAGCAGGTAACGGTATTTAGTTTCTTTTGCTTTCCAAACAAGGAATTTTTGATGGCTATGCATATTTATGACACGTGGTTAATAGCACAGCATCTCTGTCCATTGAATACAGGAGGTTGACGTCAACACCCCTCATCGAATATTCAAAAATGTAATAAAATAAGGACATGTATCCACCAATTCAGATTGACAGCATGACATATCAAAATCTCTGGCACAGTCATTCGCGAACTACAGTCCAAATGATTCGTTCTTGAGTTCAAATTTGTTGAGCAGAGGCTCTGTATGTTTTGGTTCTACAAAGCGGTGTCCATCATAGCGGTCAATAATCAATGATCATGTCGTTTTTGCACCATGCAATCAATTACAAGCAAGATTTCTGGCTCTCACAGACCTGTAACTTCTTCTTTAAGAGGCTCCTCTGTCCTCCACTCGTTACCTGTATTAATGGCACCTGTTTGAACTTGTTATCAGTATAAAAGACACCTAGAGGAGATCTGCATAGAGGAATGGGCCAAAATACCAGCAACAGTGTGTGAAAACCTTGTGAAGACTTACAGAAAACGTTTGACCTCTGTCATTGCCAACAAAGGGTATATAACAAAGTGTTGAGATAAACTTTTGTTATTGACCAAATACTTATTTTCCACCATAATTTGCAAATAAATTCATTAAAAATCCTACAATGTTATTTTCTGATTTTTTTTTTCTCATTTTGTCTGTCATAGTTGAAGTGGACCTATGATGAACATTACAGGCCTCTCTCATCTTTTTAAGTGGGCGAACTTGCACAATTGGTGGCTGACTAAATACTTTTTTGCCCCACTGTACATCAGACAGTATTGGATAAATATTTCATCGTTTTTTTAACGAGTACATTTATTTTCCTATTTTAATCTTATATCAACCATATGCTTGACGTGACTTTTATGGCCAGGGCAGTCTGTACGATATGCCTTTAAACTTTTACTGCAGTGGGCTAAATCTGGGTCACACAGAGTGATTCTTGGTAGTCTTAAACAAATCTACACCTCACAGACATGGTTATGGGCTTAAAAATAAGACACCTGTACCATGTCAGACATAGAGTTGGAATGTATTACATTTTGAGTTTGTATCCCAATATTACACTTTATATACATCAACAGAAGACTGAAATATAACAAAACTGTTCGATGTAAAAACACCAGATTTTCATCGGAATTTGTTTTTTAATAATTATGAAATTATGACAAATATTAATTACTTTCGACTCATGAGGCCAAAGAGGGCGCTTTTGGTCATTAACTGCAAGAAAGGTAGGCTTACTGGTTTGACAGATGCAATTATGTTATTCAAATATTTGTTGGTTGGCGTTTAGCTATTTCCTCCAACACTGTCACCATGCACTCCTTAATTAGGACTACCAGCTTTCTGCATCCAACTCAGGCCTCATGTGTTGGGTGGAAAATGTACTTCTGAAATTACCATGCTTAGATTCATAATGACATCTCAAATTGAATTATTTGCAAAGAGCGACAGTTTCGATTGCAAACAAGACACACTGGTTTGGCATTGGAGAAATATGGTACGATGAATATCTTATAATAGAGTAGGTGGTCCTATTAATATAGACATTTGTGATTTTACCCTGTGTTAAATATATTGTGTAGCCTACACTGTTTAGGGCTATGAGGTAATAATGTAATTATGGTGCCGGAGAAGAAGGCAGACGTTTTACGTGTCCCCAACCGATTGTGTTTTTTTGTTTGTTTATTTGTGTTTTTTATAACTTATTTTGTACATAATGTTGCCGCTACCGTCTCTTATGACCGAAACTAACTTCTGGTTATCAGGACTGCGATTACTCACCACGGACTGGCAGAATCTGTCTGACGAGCCTGATGCGAACGATATACTGCTCTCTCGGGAACAGGCCCAGATCCTGTGATTTACGTGAAGAGGAGGAGGAGAAAAGGGGCTAAAGGTACTATCTACCTAGAGTGTTTTCATCTGTATTTTTATGTATTTTTCATAGCGTTTACATACCACCACAGTCAGAGACTGGCACTAAGACATCATTGAATGAGCTGTATTCCGCCATAAGCAAACAAGAAAACGCTCACTCAGAGGCGGCGATCATAGTAGCCGGGAACTTTAATACAGGGAAACCTAAATCTGTTTTACCAAACTTTTATCACTATGTTAAATGTGCTATCAGAGGGGGAAAAAACCTCTGGACCACCACTACTCCACACACAGAGACGTATACATAGCTCTCCCTTGCCCTCCATTTGGCAAATCTGACCATAATTCTATCCTCCTGATTCCTGCTTACAAGCAAAAATTAAATCAGGAAGCACCAGTGACTAGATCAATAAAAATTTGTCTGATTTTTTTATTCATTTCACCTTTATTTAACCTGGTAGGCTAGCTGAGAACAAGTTCTCATTTGTAACTGCAAACTGGCCAAGCTAAAGCATAGCAATTCGACCCATACAACATAAATATGCATAGCCATACAAGTTACACATGGAATAAACAAAACATAGTCTATAATACAGCAGAACAAAAGAAAACAAAAGTCTATATACAGTGATTGCAAATGAGGTAAGGGAGTTAGGGCAATAAATAGGCCATGGTGGCGAAGTAATTACAATATAGCAATTAAACACTGGAATGGTAGATCTGCAGAAGATGAATGTGCAAGTAGAGATACTGGGGTGCAAAGGAGCAAGATAAATAAATACAGTATGGGGATGAGGTAGATAGATAGATGGGCCGTTTACAGATGGGCTATGTACAGGTTCAGTGATCTGTGAGCTGCTCTGACAGCTGACGCTTAAAGCTAGTGAGGGAGATATGAGTCTCCAGCTTCAGAGATTTTTGCAGTAATTTCCAGTCATTGGCAGCAGAGAACTGGAAGGAAAGATGACCAAAGGAGGAATTGGATTTGGGGGTGACCAGAGAGATATACCTGCTGGAGCGCGTGCTACGAGTGGGTGCTGCTATGGTGACCAGTGAGCTGAGATAAGGCGGGGCTTTACCTAGCAGGGACTTGTAGGGAACCTGTAGCCATTGGGTTTGGCGACGAGTATGAAGCGAGGGCCAACCAACGAGAGCGTACAGGTCGCATTGGTGGGTAGTGTATGGAGCTTCGGTGACAAAACGTATGGCACTGTGATAGACTGCATCCAGTTTGTTGAGTAGAGTGTTGGAGGCTATTTTATAGATGGCATCACTGAAGTCGAGAATCCATAGGATGGTCAGTTTTACAAGGGTATGTTTGGCAGCATGAGTGAAGGATGCTTTGTTGCGATAAAGGAAGCCAATTCTAGATTTAATTTTGGATTGGAGATGCTTAATGTGAGTCTGGAAGGAGAGTTTACAGTCTAACCAGACACCTATCCTACCATATGTAGTTGTCCACGTATTCTAAGTCAGAGACATCCAGAGTAGTGATGCTGGACGGGTGGGCAGGTGCGGGCAGTGATCGGTTGAATAGCATGCATTTAGTTTTACTTGCATTTAAGAGCAGTTGGAGGCCACGGAAGGAGAGTTGTATGGCATTGAGGCTCGTCTGGAAGATAGTTAACACAGTGTCCAAAGAGGGGCCAGAAGTATAAAGAATGGTGTCGTCTGCGTAGAGGTGGATCAGAGAATCACCAGCAGCAAGAGCAACATCATTGATGTATACAGATGAAGCAGATGCTAATCTACAGGACTGTTTTTCTAGCACAGACTGGAATATGTTCTGGGATTCTTCCGATGGCATTGAGGAGTACACCACGTTAGTCAATGGCTTCATCAATAAGTGCATCGATGACGTCGTCCCCACAGTGACTGTACGTACATACCAGAAGCCATGGATTTCAGGCAGCATCCGCACTAAGCTAAACGCTAGAGCTGGCCCTTTCAAGGAGCGGGACTCTAACCCGGAAGCTTATATGAAATCCCGCTATGCCCACTGACGAACCATCAAAAGGGCAAAGCAGGTCTTGCAAACCATTACAGACTACAAAGGGAAGCACAGCCGAGAGCTGCCCAGTGACACGACCAGACAAGCTAAACTACTTCTATGCTCGCTTCGAGGCAAATGGCACTGAAACATGCATGACAGCACCAGCTGTTCCAGAAAACTGTGTGATCACGCTCTCCGCAGCCGATGTGAGTAAGACCTTTAAACAGGTCAACATTCAGACGGATTACCAGGACGTGTACTGCGAGCATGCACTGACCAACTGGCAAGTGTTTTCACTGACATTTTCAACCTCTCCCTGTCCGAGTCTGTAATACCAACATGTTTTAAGCAGACCACCGTAGTGCCTGTGCCCAAGAACACTAAGGTAACCTGCCTAAATGACTACAGACCCATAGCACTCACGTCTGTAGCCATGAAGTGCTTTGAAAGGCTGGTCATGGCTCACATGAACATCATTATCCCAGAAACCCTAGACACACTCCAATTTGCATACCACCCCAACAGATCCACAGATGATGCAATCTCTATTGCACTCCACACTGCCCGGTCCCACCTACGTGAGAATGCTATTCATTGACTACAGCTCAGAGTTCAACACCATAGTGCCCTCAAAACTCATCAAAAAGCTAAGGACCTTGGGACTAAACACCTCCCTTTGCAACTGGATCCTGGACTTCCTGACGGGCCTCCCCCAGGTGGTGAGGGTAGGTAACAACACATCCGCCACGCTGATCCTCAACACAGGGTCCCTTCAGGGGTGCGTGCTCAGTCCCCTCCTGTACTCCCTGTTCACTCATGACTGTACGGCCAGGCACGCCTCCAACACCATCATTAAGTTTGCCGATGACACAACAGTGGTATGCCTGATCACCCACAACTACGAGACACCCTATAGGGAGGAGGTCAGAGACCTGGTCGTGTGGTATCAGAACAACAACCTCTCCCTCAACATGATCAAGATGAAGGAGATGATTGTGGACTACAGGAAAAGGAGGACCGAGCACGCCCCCCATTCTCATTGACGGGGCTGCAGTGGAGCAGTGGAGCAGGTTGAAAGCTTCAAGTTTCTTGTTGTCCACATCACCAACAAACAAACATGGCCCAAGCACACCAAGACAGTTGTGAAGAGGGTGTGACAAAACATATTCCCCCTCAGGAGACTGAAAAGGTTTGGCATGGGTCCTCAGATCCTCAAAAGGTTCTACAGCTGCACCATCAAGGGCATCCTGGTTGCATCACTGCCTGTCTTGGCAACAGCACTGCCTCCGCAAAGCACTAAATAGGGTAGTGTTTACGGCCCAGTGCATCACTGGGGCAAAGCTCCCTGCTATCCATGACCTCTACACCTCTGGTGTCAGAGAAAGGCCCTAAAAATTATCAAAGACTCCAGCCACCCTAGTCATAGACTGTTCTCTCTGATACCACATGGCAAGCGGTACTGTTGTGTCAAGTCTAGGTCCAAGAGGCTTCTAAACAACTTCTACCCCCAAGCCATAAGACCCCTGCACACCTAGTCAAATGGCTACACAGACTATTTGCATTAACTTCCCCCCCCCCTTTTACACTGCTACTACACTCAGTTGTTTTCATCTATGCATAGTCACTTTAATAACTCTACCCACATGTACATATTACCTTGACTAACCGGTGCCCCACACACATTGACTCTGTACCAGTACCCCTCTGTATATATTCTCGCTCTAATTACTTGTTACTTTTATTTCTTATTCTTATCCGTATTAAGAATAATATGGATAAGTAAGTAAGCATTTCACTGTAAGGTCTACACCTGTTGTATTTGGCGCATGTGACTAATTCAATTTGATTTGATTTGGGCAGCTAAGAGGCTACTTACTAATAGGATAATTATGCTCTGACCCGCCGACTAGCTACTAGCTCAGTAACTAATTGGCCGGATGCCAAACCATCATTCAGACCATTCAAACAGGCCTAGTGCTAAACTTGTCACCGTGAAGTGAACTTATGTTGTTGCTCACCAGTGCACTCTGATGACGAAACAATTAACAATTTAGTCTAACAACATTTCTGAAGGCAGCAAATTTCTCCCACTGTCAACACATTCAAATGAATAGATTATGGCTACCGGAGACGCATTTGTTTGGAATGGGGGTCTCAGAGCCACGTAGCTATGTTACAATTGGTCTCCGGACTATTTTTTTATTTATTTTTTATTTCACCTTTACCTTTCACCTTGTTCTCAACTAGGTAGGCTAGTTTGCAACTGCGACCTGGCCAAGATAAACCGTAGCAGTTCGACACATACAACAACACAGAGTTATACATGGAATAAACAAAACATACAGTCAATAATACAGTAGAACAAAAGAAAACAAAAAGTCTATATACAGTGAGTGCAAATGAGGTAAGTTAAGGAAATAAATAGGCCATGGTGGCGAAGTAATTACAATATAGCAATTAAACACTGGAATGGTAGATGTGCTATGAACTCTTAGTATCTGTGGACAAAGCTCTATTCATTTGAATGTGTTGACGACAGTTAGAGAAATTGCTTGAGCTGCACTAAGAATTAGAGAAGTATGAATGCCAATGGATTCTAGAACACTGCTGGTACACCTACACCTTTGGTACTCTAGTTGTCAAGCCCTGGTCTAAGTATTTTGTGTTTTTCTTCATGTATTGGGTCAGGCCAGGGTGTGGCATGGGGTTTTTGTATTGTGGTGTGTTTTGTCTTGGGGTTTTGGTGTGTATGTATTGGGATTGTAGCTAGTGGGGTTATCTAGCAAAGTCTATGGCTGTCTGGAGTGGTTCTCAATCAGAGGCAGGTGTTTATCGTTGTCTCTGATTGGGAACCATATTTAGGCAGCCATAGTCTTTGAGTTTGTCGTGGGTGATTGTCCTTAGTGTTGTTGTTCATGTCGCAGTGTTAGTTTACACAAGTATAGGCTGTTTCGGTTTTCGTTAAGTTCTTTGTTTTGTAGTGTTTGTTATTGATTCGTGTTTTACGTTCGTTCATTAAACATGGATCGCAATCTACACGCTGCATTTTGGTCCGACTCTCCTTCACACCTAGAGAACCGTTACACTGGTACCCTTTAGGCAGCCTACTCTACATCAAATCCTTAGGCAGCCCACCCTACCTGGTTAAATAAAGGTAAAATAAATAAATAAAATAAATGTAGCGTTGGGTTGCCTAGCAACCGTGGTAAACAAACACACAGTGCTCATGCCTCTTCCATGCACGCAGACTTGAAATTCGCTAGCCTAGCTGATTTCAATGTGGGTTTTCATTACATTGATGATTCACTTTCGTTTCCTTATAAATATCCACACTCACACTCACAATTCCTGCATTCCTACATTTTGTTTTCTGATGAATTCAGGGGGGACCCCGGGTGCGGCTTTAAAAAACGGACATGTGCAAGAATCTACTGAGCATAGCTACCATTACTAGCAGAGTGCCAGTGCCTTTTTCTCTAACAACCCACTAAGCTCTATCCTCTACAGAGATTATTACTGATACATCAAAACTGTGTTTATGTGTTGTGTGCATGTGTGAGACTATATACAAGCGTGTGTCCGTGCCTGTATGTGTGCGTGTGCCACCACATCGTATTGACAGAAGGATATAGGATATGCAGAAACATACAAAATGACTACTCCTTTATCAAATACATCCAATAAATAGTACAAAAAGCCCCCCAAAACCACCAGGCTCCAGACTGAGTAATTGAATGGGGGATTTCTAGGTAACACTTGTCATCTGCTTTGTGGATAGGGGAGCTGTGTGGAGCTTGTCTTTTTACAGTATCTCTGGTAAACCTCGACAACTTCGCTAAACTGAGCAGATGGCGAAGCTAATTAACGCTGCTCTGTCTGTAAGTTTGTTTATAACGAGAGAAGGGGCTTCCAGACATCTTGACACATTTTATTAACATATCATACCTTAATGCTATGCCTCCTGATACCCAGCGGGCTCTTTAGCGAAACACACACACATGCAGACACACAGGAACACACAGATGTGGGTATTGTGTGTGTGGGTGTGTGTGTGTGCACACTGTGCACACCATGGAAACACTAAAAGGCATCCATGCAGAACGAAACACCCTGTATGTACACTCATGAATATGCACGATTAGCGGGGTACAGTGTGTGTGGGTGGTTGTGCGTCTGTGTGTACCTGTAATTGTGGATGAATATCACATACGAGGCTGTGTGTTTGTGTTTGCATCTACATGAGTGAGTTTTCTCAAGTGTGCACATTTTAGTTTTTGTGTGTGTGTGTATGCTTGCACACATAGTGTGTGTGTGCCATGTCCCCATGCCTCTCTGTCTCTGTCGTCCCACATTAGATTCACCCCCTGTAGCTCTGACAGCTTTCACTATTGTCTGGCGGGACACACACAATGATGTCACAAACAGATAGGGACACTCCGCTCCCCGAGGTGCCCAAGGTATTCTGGGGTGGTGGAAAGGGAGAAACAGACACAGAGAAGGAAAGTGATAGAGTGATAGAGAAGGAGAGAGATGGGGTGGCAGAGTACTCTGGTACATGTGTGTCATTCAGGACTCCTGCGGAGCTCCTCTTTACATATGATAAATACAATGGGAGCACTGGGAATGGGCCCAGGCTGATACACTGAGGGAGTAGAGGTTGTTGTAAAGGGCCTTGAAGAGGCTCCGCCCCCAAACATAAGTGCTGAAAGAAGTGATACTGTGGGCGGTACAAATCCTGCAGCTCCTCTGGTTTTTAAACGGTTAATAAAAGTAGGTAGAAAAGGGTCATTCTTCACGAAAAATGGTGTGCCTTGCTTCAGCTGGTCAAACGTATTTTTAATGTTAGTGGAAGAAGTACAAAAAAACGAGGCTAGTGTTGAAGATGTTATAGTGTTGAAGATTTTAGGCCAGTGTAAGGCCCAGACTATAAAGATAAGAAAAACAGCCTGAATCAAATGTGAGTAATCTAGTCCCTATTCCATTAACTGTTTTGAGTCAGGTTCCTTAGACAGGGAATCCCTGTTAAAATGAGGATGGGACTATCGAACATACACTGAGTGTACAAAACATTAGGAACACCTTCCTAATATTAAGTTGCACCCCCTTTTGCCCTCAGAACAGCCTCAATTCGTTGGGACATGGACTCTACAAGGTGTCGAAAGCGTTCCACAGGGATGCTGGCCCATGCTGACTCCAATGCTTCCTACAGTTGTGTCAACTTGGCTGGATGTCCTTTGGGCAGTGGACCATTCTTGATACACCGAGGAAACTGTTGAGCGTGAAAAACACAGCAGCTTGACAAACTCAAACCGGTGCTCCTGGCCCCTACTACCATACCCTGTTCAATGGCACTTTAATAATTTGTCTTGCCCATTCACCCTCTGAATGGCACAAGTACAGTATACAACCCATGTCTGGTGTGGTAAAGCCCATGCTGGGCTAGCCTATGTTGGGCTGGTCTGGTCTGGGCTTGTTGTGGGATAGCCTGTGTTGGGCTGGTGTAGGCTGGCCTGTGTTGGGCTGATGTGGGATTGCTGTGGGCTAGCCTGTGTTGGGCTGGTGTGGGCATGGTATGGCCCATGCCCACTTTGCCCACCGTATACCCACATTGGGCCAATGGGGTCATATTTTCTCTGTAGTGTTGGAAAATCCATGCTAGAAGTAGACTAAGATATCATACGCGTTTGTCATAAGATTTTATCCAAGTTGTTGGGAAAGTGGTCAAAACGGCAATTGTTTCAAAAAGTTTAGATAAAATGTAGTTGATGCGGTTACTAAAACAGCTGTATTGTTTGATTGGTAGAAGATAGTTCTGTTCTGATTTCAGATTCCAGATTTGAATAGCAGAGAAGTAGACTAATATGTCATACACTAAGTTGTTGGGAACGTGGTCACAAGTTATATTGTTTACAGTGAATAGAATGTTGGAAGTCATGGGAGTTTTCAACAATGGGAGCTTTAGAATGTGGAAGAAATCCCATAAAAAAAAACAGCCTACTGCCCATTTTAAACTTTAAATGGTGCTTATAGTTTAAACGGTGTAAGTAGAGTAATGTTCAAATAAATAAGTTACAATATCTAAAGTTTGGCTGCTTTCGCATGCCACATATAAAATGGTTCTGCGATGTTGAAAATCCAATTAACAAGCTGCGGAGACAAAAAATATATATATTTCAATTTATTTGAGAAGATATAGGGACTTTAAAAAAAGTAGTAGTCTTTCAAAATAATGAAACCAGATACTAACCAGATATAGTGCACAATTTTGAAGATAAAAAGGTTAAAAAACAAATTAGGCATATTTGGGCAGTCTTGATACAACATTTTGAACACAAATGCAATGGTTCATTGGATCAGTCTAAAACATTGCACATACACTGCTGCCGTCTAGTGGCCAAAATGTGTATTGCAGCTGGGCTGGATTATGGCCTTTATCTTGCATTTCATAGATGATGGTACAAAAAAATACAAAAGAACAGTTGTTTTTTCTTTGAATTATCTCTTACCAGATCTATTGTGTGTTATTCTCCTACATTCCTTTCACATTTCCACAAAGTTCAAAGTTTTTCCTTTCAAATGGTACCAAGAATATGCATATCCTTGCTTCAGGGCCTGAGGTACAGGCAGTTAGATTTGGGAATTAAATTTTAGGTGAAAAATGAAAAAAAGGGGCGGATCCTTAAACGTCTTAAACACAAATACTTTTAAAGAGCTAAAGCAAGTCACACAACTTTTCTTCATGGAAAATTACCTCAGTTTTAAATGTGCAAATGAACAATGTCAGTCATGAAGTAGTGAACATAAAGGTTAACAAGGTGTTTAATTTGTTTTTAACAATTTTTGTAAAAGAGAAAGGTCACCAGGAAGTGACATTTAACTGCCCTCTCACACTCTCCTCCTGTGCAGCCAAAATGGAAAGAACGTCATGACATTTTTTTTCTGTTGTTTGTCTTGTTGTTAATGGTTGGTAATGTGCAAAATTACAATGCAAGTCTTAAAATAGTGCAATACATCATGGTAATCTCTCACTTCCACAAAAAGCTAAGATGATTTTATAACATTTATTGACTGAGTCGAACGTGCTGACAATGATTGTTCCAATGGCTTAGCTAGCTACTAGCTTATATTTATAGTACATAATGGGGGAATAATAGCTAGCTTTACCATCTTGTGTTGGTTTGTTTTACTCACTAAAATAATGCAGAATTGAATTTGAATTGTTTGAATATGAATCTTTTCAAATTCATTCATGAAAAGTCAAATGTTTTGGTTTCTTCGGCCAAGTCCTCAGCAATTGTTTTCTGTGCTAGCTATATTTAAACAATTTTAATAACATGTTCATATTTCCTTTAACATTCTGTGTTGTGTCCGTATTATTGACTTTTGATAAGTGAGGCATCTTTACATATGCTTTATGAATGGGAAAATACTATAGAATTTACTTTACATTGACTGCATAGAATTCATACATACTGTAGACCTGTCATGTGTGCGTATGACCAGTATGACCAGGATGAAAGAGTTACAGTGCCCACCTGAATTATTGGCACCCTAGGTAAATTATGAACAAAAAAAGTATGTGAACTAAATGTCATTGCTGTTTATCCGCTTGATCTTACACTCAAAATATCTTACAAATCTAACCCTTAATTGGGTTAAAATTATTGGAATCCCTGAATTTAGTACTTTGGGGACTCTCCCTTGGCCAAGATAACAGCGCTGAGTCGTCTCCTATTATGTTTGATGAGGTGGGAGAACACATAGTAAGGGATTTGAGACAATTCCTCCATACAGAAACTCTCCAGATCCTTTAGAGTCTAGGGTCCTCGCTTGTGGACTCTCCTCTTCAGCTCACACCACAGGTTTGCAATGGGGTTTAGGTCAGGGGACTAGGATGGCCATTGCAAAAGTACTAGGACGAAATGTAGAGCGGCAGCATTCAGAACATGGGCCATTCTTACTGTATTCTCCCTGTACACCAAGTCAGAAACGTAGGATAAATAAATGGACATATAAAGTAGACAATGAAGGCTCTTACAATATTAGGTGATTACATTTCTCTAAAACAGGCTATAGGTTACATGTGCACCACCAAGTCTGAACATTAGATGGCAATAAGAGGGGGAAAAGGGACCAAATTATTATGGTGAGGCACATGGGCTACTAACAGCTTACTACACAACATAGACTTAGTATTACTTTCTTAGCTACAGTATACATATCTCCCTGGCATATTACATCATTTATGCAGCAGCATACAAGACATTTTTGGACTCACCTTGTTGTGCTGTGCTCACTTGAACAGGAAGGTGGCGTGGCAGTCCTTTGTGGGCAAAGTTTGTCATCAAATTTTGCCAATCAAATTCTTTCAATCACTGGATTTATGGTGCTTTCAAGACAACAGATAACTAAGAAAAAAACAAGGTTGAATCATGTTGACGTCAGTGACCTTCAAGTCGGAGCTCTAGAAATAGGCCCAAGTTCCTGACTTACAATTCCGAATTAGAAGACCGTTCAAAATGTATTTTCCCAATTGGAGCTAATTTTTTCCTGAGTTCTCAGTTGTCTTGAACTCGCTAAAGTCAGATTTCCCAGTTCTGAGTTTCCAGTTGTTTTGAGCGTGGCAGAAGTCATGTGTCACGAATCCCGCTGAAGATGGTGCCTCTTCCTGTTCGGGCGGCGCTCGGCGGTCGTCGTCGCAGGCCTACTTGCTGCCACCGATCCCCTTTTCTGTTTCATTTAGTTGTGTCTGATTAGTTGCACCTGTTTTGTGTTTAGGTTTTGATCGTGGGCTATTTAAACCCAGTAGGCCCGCCGGCTTTTGTGCGGGCTTGTTTTTCTGTTTATGGTGTGTGATTATTTTGTGGTATTTATTTTTCCGGTCAGTTTCGTCCTGTTGTTTGGACTGGGTCTTTACGCGCCCTTGTGTGTGTGGTGTGACCGTCTCTCTGGGTTTTTGGAAAATAAAAATCCACATCTTGTGAACTACCCTGCTCTCTGCGCCTGACTTCTCCACCCACTACTCATAGAAGCTGTGACATCATGCTGGATTGACAGCATGGCCAATGTTGAACATGTTGAATGTTTATCCATTTAAGCTTGAAAATGAAACCCTTAAACCCAGACTTGGGACCACACACCCACTCCACTGAATAGCAATGCTCGCAGTTAGCAACGGATTCCTTCCAAACCAATCATTGTTGAATTTGCGATTTTCACTTGTTGTGTAATGTTTATTTCCAATGGCTGATAAGCACCGATACGTTTTATCTATAACTTATCTTCATTATTTCTCTTCATATGACCAGGATTAAAAAGGATTTGCCAGTAGATTGTTGACTTCATTCATGATAATGAATGCCAGTTAAAGATTTTGGAAGTTTGATTTTGGCATGATCAGTCCAATCAAAGCTACTGTAGATAAGGTGATTTGAGATATTTTATTTCTGGCCAATGACCTTGAGCCTTCTTGGATGGGCACTTCTAATGTAACTCTATGTCAGCCCCCAAAGGGCTTGAATTTTCAAGCTCTACCCTGGCGGTGACAGTGTTCCCTTGAGTGACAGAACACTGAGCCAATCAAGGCGCAACTAGAGAACATTACCAACCCCTATGCTCCTTATTTTCGGCTGGCTGCTCCACCACCACAGAAAGCACTGAGCGAGGCTGAAACACCTGCGTTTTGGAGCTGTCTTACTCAAGACAGAAAAAAAGGGACCAAGTTTGTATGCAGCTTTATTAACGCAATGATATCTATCTTTTTTTTTTTCGTTTTCTTTTCGTTTTCTTCTTCCTTGAAATTTTCCAGATTGACTGACCATCCATGCTTAAAGTAATGATGGACTGTCATTTCTCTTTGCTTATTTGAGCTGTTCTTGCCATAATATGGACTTGGTATTTTACCCAATACGGCTATCTTCTGTTTACCACCCCTACCTTGTCACAACACAACTGATTGGCTAACGTGCATTAAGAAGGAAATAAATTCCAAAAATGTACTTTTAACAAGGCACACCTGTTAATTGAAATGCATTCCAGGTGACTACCTCATGATAATGGTTAAGAGAATTTCAAGTGTGCAAAGCTGTCATCAAGGCAATGGGTGGCTACTTTGAAGAACCTGAAATGGGTTTTGTGTAACACTTTTTTCGTTACTACATGATTACACGTGTTATTTCATAGTTTTGAAATAACTATATCTACAATGTAAAAAAATGAAAGAAAAACGCTGGAATGAGTAGGCGTGTCCAACTTTTGACTGGGACTGTATATATAAAGGAAGAGTGATATATAGGAAAGATACCAAGAGACAACAAAAATAGTATCTAGACACCATTCATACAGCATATACATATTATTATATACAGTACATGTTCTTATCCATTGCTTGCTTGCTAGCCAAATACGGCTAATACAGTCATGTCAAATAGTGCAGGCAAATTGCATAGCAAAGTAGCGGCATTTGCTGTTTTCTAGTGACATTTATTTGAATACATAACAATGAGCTGACATAAAACATTTGCTCTCTCGTCAGGAACCTGTTCATTACAGTAGGGGAGATCGCATTGCAAATGTAACACTAGCGAAATAGTTTGCTGCTAGTAAATCTGCCAATATAAAAACCAGATCAAATCAAATCAAAGTTTATTTGTCACGTGCGCCGAATACAGCAGGTGTAAACCTTACAGTGAAATGCTTACTTACAGGCTCTAAACAATGGTGCCAAAAAAGGTGTGTGTGTGTGTGTGTGTGTGTGTGTGTGTGTGTGTGTGTGTGTGTGTGTGTGTGTGTGTGTGTGTGTGTGTGTGTGTGTGTGTGTGGGTGTGTGTGGGTAAGTAAAAAATAGTAATAGTAAAAAGACATTTGTAAAAAGAGTAGCAAGGCTATATACAGACATCTGTTAATCAGGCTTATTGAGGTAGTATGTACATGTAGGTATCGTTAAAGTGGCTATGCATATATGATGAACAGAGAGTAGCAGAAGCGTAAAAAGAGGGGGTGGCGGGTGGGACACAATGCAGATAGCCCGGTTAGCCAATGTGCGGGAGCACTGGTTGGTCGGGCCAATTGAGGTACATGAATGTATAGTTAAAGTGACTATGCATATAAGATTAACAGAGAGTAGCAGCAGCGTAAAAGAGGGGTTCGGTGGGGGCGGCACACAATGCAAATGGTTACCTGTTCAGGAGTCTTATGGCTTGGGGGTAAAAACAGTTGAGAAGCCTTTTTGTCCTAATTCAACACAACCACAACCAGTTGATGAAAACAGTTGGTCAAACCAGAAACATGTGGAAGGATTTGACTGTATAGTGTCACTTGTGACATGACTGCAAAATGTAAGGACCTGATAAATTCATGTACATCACCAACTGTCCCATATAGGTTATTACATATAAAATGTCACAATAGTGACAAGGAGACCCCCAGCTCCGCTAAAACCATTGACAACTATGTGATGTTTTCAAGGGATTGTTAAGTAAATCTTATAACTATTTGTTTTTAATATCATCACCTCTTGAACAGCATAGTCAGAACTACACAGACATTTCCGATTTTTCCACATTTAGCTCTATCATCAGAGTTATACAGCATTTGATCGTGTATTTTCATATTCGTGAGGGTAGCCTATTAATTTGGCATGAAGCTAGCTAGCTAAGCAAAACAACGTGTTATTTAGCTTGCTTCATCAGATATTAGGCTTTTGGCAAGAGCTTGACATTGGCAAGTCCTTGTCCTGTTAAAGTTGTCAGTCAGACTTTTGTTATCATTACTTTAGATGACAAGCAAATCAAACAATATTTGGATTTAGCTATCTAGTTTATCCGCTAAAAGTTAGCTTGTTAACTAGCCATTTGACGTAATCTGTTATTAGCAGCTTGCTAGCCAATTTGACGTGGTCCGTCAATCAATATAGCCTATCATGTCTTTCACCAGCTATCGTGGTTTAACACTCTTAAAAACAATGTTGAAAAGGGGATAATGTTAGTTTTCGCTAGGTAGGCTTGCGTTGGTTGGAGAATAAAGTAAATTTGTTTTAAGTATCACTATGTTTAGCCAGGTGGGCAAATTTTATAAGAGCTAATGTGGATTCTGGAATAATCTGAAATGTGTAGTTGTGACTATCCTCTTCGAGAAGTGTTGATATTAACACCAAATAGTTTACATATATTTAATAATCCCTTGAAAACAGCATGCTTATGCCGATTGTTTTAGCAGAGCTGGGGGTTTCCTTGCCCCCTAGCAGCCAAATCAAACACTCTGCACCATATTGTGAGGTTTTATTGATCACAACCTATATCTGGTTATGCTCATTCTAGAATGCCCCTTTAGCCATTCAGATATCAGTATTCAACAATGCTGTGGTATAATAGAGGGTATTACAGGAATGCTGGTATTTATTTCACTTTTTCCTTAGATTAGCCGTTTTTCCATAATACATAGCAATACAGCACTATGTGTACGTTCAGAGGCTAGCTGGTTTCTGAATTAAGGTTCTATCAAGTATTTTTATAAGCTGTTTCGACTGCCACTAAATATACAGCATACAATTATTGTCTCCCTTGATAAAGATGGACAAAGGAAACTGTATAAAATAAATAATACCAATGCTGAGCTATGTTGAATGCTCCTAAAAATTAGAAAATTAGATTGTTTTATACTAATACAGTTGCTGAGAAAAATAGATTTAGTAACAATTTAAAATGAGATTTTCCCTAGAATAACTACTTTTCAGAGAATGCACATCAATACAGCATTCTCTATAGATTCAGACAGAGCGTATACTGTATAATGAGTTATGTATTGCAGCTCCATCAATTTGTATACCATTGGCAGACTTTGTAAAACATTTTTATATGCAAAAAAAAAGGCACATTTGGTTTTGTATATGATACGTGGTATAGAGTACACGAGGAGCTACAAGTAACAGTCAAAATAAAGGAAACACCAACATAAAGTGTCTTAATAGGGTGTTGGGCCACCATGAGCAGGCAGAACCGCTTCAATGTGCCTTGGCATCGGTTCTACAAGTGTCTGGAACTCTATTTGTTGTTTTGTTGATGGTGGTGGAAAACACTGTCTCAGGTGCCACTCCAGACATTCCACTCCATTCCATTCCATGTTCAATTGGGTTGAGATCTGGTGACTGACACACACACACACACACACGCACAAATCTTAACCACTCTTGGTTGCTGTGCGTGTGCGTTTGTGTGAGAAATTGTGTGTGTGAGCCCGGTGTGGCTATCTGATCAGCCAGGTCGTTCAAGATTGGTGTTGAAATTGGACATCTATCCATGTCCTGAGGGCGTCGGGATATGCTTTCAAAGTCAGCCACTAGGGGCAACAATGAGTGCTTTTACCATCAAGTAAGCTTTGGTTTTGCATAATCCCATGACTCTGGATCAAAGTTGGGTGTTCGATCTCAGTTTTTATTTAGGGATTTATCTCTATCTCAAACCTTAACCAGTTGGAATTAGTGCTTAAACTGAACCCTTAACTTCAAAATTGGACATTTGGAAAAGTGGAACGATACAGAGCAGCAGGATTTGACATTTGGAGAACATGGGACAGTGAGAGCTTGTTTTTGTGTTACGCTTGAGTTGTTCATCCTGTTGAGGCGAGGCGTTCCCCTCAGGGAACTCCACCCCCCCTGTTCAGCTGAAAAGGTGGCGCAGGGAATGCAAAAATATTCTTAGAAATATTTAACCTCCACACATTAACAAGTCCAATACCTCAAATGAAAGATAATCACCTTGTTCATCTACCCAGCATGTCATACTTTTTAAATGTTTTACGGCGAAAACACAGCATATATTTATGTTAGACCACCACCAAAACAAAGACAAAACGTAGCCATTTTGTACCACAAAAGATAAAATGACAAAAAAAAAAATCATTCACTAACCTCTTGAAAATCTTCATCAGATGACAGTCATATGACATGTTACACAGTACATTTATGTTTTGTTCGATAATATGCATTTTATATCCATAAATCTCGGTTTACATTGATGCCATGTTCAGAAAATTCTTCAAAATGTCCGGAGGAATTGTAGAAAGCTACGCCAGATAACAGAAATACTCATCATAAACTTTGACTAAAGATACATGTTCTACATATAATTAAAAAGATACACTGGTTCTTAATGCAACCGCTGTGTCACATTTTTTTTAACGTTATGGAAAAAGCCTAACATTGCAATAATCTAGACGTAACAATATTTCTCCGCTATGTTGGAGTCAACAGAAATACAAAATTACAACATAAATATTCCCTTACCTTTGATGGTCTTCGATCAGAATGTAGTGCAAGGAGTCCTACTTCAACAATAAATCGTTTTGTTTCTAATTTAATAAAGCTGTCCATGTTAAAGATCTGATACCCGTCTGTTCAGCTCAAATGCCCAAAAAATGACTTCTGGTCCAGGATAATTTTGCATCAAAACTTCCAAATTACATATGCTCAGTTGGTCAAACTAAGTCCTCAATCTTCTGTTATAAACTAAAACGAATGGTTAGGGCCTGTTCATCTGCTGTTTGGAACAGAGTAGTACAAACAGCGTTGCACATGAGATCACCAGTTTTCTTCCCATTAGGTCAATGTTCACATGGAAATGCCCATTACATTTCTACTGAAAAATAATAGACATCTAGTTTTGGAAGACATAGGATGTTTGTTTCCAGATCATTTTGGGAAGGGAGGGGCGAACCCACAAATGTTGATGATCCAGAAACTCAAAACTAGTTTGGAAGATTGCCTGCCCTTTGAGTTCTGTTAAATTATCAAGACATTTTCAGCTGTCTTAGAAATTCAGAGTGTTTTCTAAATAAATAATAATACGCAAAAGAGTAATTAGCAATTTTCTTTTTGATACATTTCACTAACACAACGTTCATTGGAAATACACAGGAGTGATGGTTTGATAATGGGCCTGTTTGAACTTGTTATCAGTATAAAAGCATTCCATTAAACTGTCTGCCATTTCCAAGACCAAAGAGCTTAAAGGACAACATTAACAAAATAGTAGACCTGCACAGGCTGTATTTCTGAATCTGCAATTTGTAAGCAGTTATTTGAAGAAATCAACTGTGGACAAAAATGTGTTTTTCTTTCAAAAACAAGGAACATTTCAAAATGACCCCAAACCTTGAGCAAAAATCCAGTTCACATGGGGGAAGTAGTGAATGACCTGCAGAGAGCTGGACCAAAGTAACAAAGCCTACCATCAGTAACACACTACGCCGCCAGGGACTCAAATCCTGCAGTGCCAGACGTCCCCCATTTTAAGCCAGTACATGTCCAGGCCCGTCTCATATTTTTTGCTAGCAGAGCATTTGGATGATCCAGAAAACCCAGAGTTTAGAATTCAACTTGCTCCACTGCCAAATTATTCAAAAATAAATCACAGTTTGGAGGACAAAGAATTCTGAGTTGCATCCAAAGAACACCATACCTACACTGATGCATGGGGATGGAAACATCATGCTTTGGGGCAGTTTGTTCTGCAAAGGGACTGTCCGTGTAAAGGAAAGAATGAATGGGGCCATGTATCGTGAGATTTTGAGTGAAAACCTCCTTCCATCAGCAAGGGCATTGAATTTAAAATGGCTGGGTCTTTCAGCATGACAATGATCCCAAACACACCGCCCGGGCAACGAAGGAGTGGCTTCGTAAAAGCATTTCAAGGCCCTGGAGTGGCCTAGCCAGTCTCCAGATTTCAACCCCATAGAAAATCTTTGGAGGGAGTTGAAAGTCCGTGTTGCCCAGCAACAGCCCCAAAACATCACTGCTCTAGAGGAGATCTGCATGGAGGAATGGGCCAAAATACCAGCAACAGTGTGTGAAAACCTTGTGAAGACTTACAGAAAACATTTGACCTCTGTCATTGCCAACAAAGGGTATAATACAAAGTATTGAGATAAACTTTTGTTATTGACCAGTGTCTGTGTTTTTTTGTCCATCTTAATCTTTATTTTTTATTGGCCAGTCTGAGATATGGCTTTAACAGTTTTTTGCCTAGAAGGTCAGCATCCCGGATCGCCTCTTCACTGTTGACTTTGAGACTTGAGTTTTGCGGGTACTATTTAATAAAGCTGCCAGTTAAAGACTGTGAGGCGTCTGTTTCTCAAACTAGACACTCTAATGTACTTGTCCTCTTTCTCAGTTGTAAACCGGGTCCTCCCACTCCTCTTTCTATTCTGGTTAGGGCCTGTTTGTGCTGTTCTGTGAAGGGAGTAGTACACAGCGTTGTACTAGATCACCAGTTTCTTGGCAATTTCTCATATGGAATAGCCTTCATTTCTCAGAAAAATAATAGACGATGAGTTTTGGAAAAAACATTTTTGTTTCCGGCCATTTTGAGCCGGTAGTCGAACCCACAAATGTTGATGATCCAGAAACTCAACTAGTCTAAAGAAGGGCAGTTTTATTTCTTCTTTAAATTATCAAGACAGTTTTCAGCTGTGCTAACATAATTGCAAAAGAGTTTTCTAATGATCAATTATTCTTTTAAATGATACATTTGTATTTGCTAACACAACGTGTCATTGGAACACAGGAGTGATGGTTGCTGATAATGGGCCTCTGTACGCATATGTAGCTATTCCATTAAACATCTGCCATTTCCAGCTACAATAGTTATTTACAACATTAACAATGTCGACACTGTATTTCTGATCAATTTGGTGTTATTTTAAAGGACAAAAATGTGTTTTTCTTTCAAAAACAAGGACATTTCTAAGTGACCCCAAACCTTTGAACGGTAGTGCAGTTCTAAGCGCAATACGTGCTGCTCTGTTCTTGACCATCTGCAATTTGTCTATGTCCTTTTTTGCCACAAATAACCACACAACTGGGCAGTAGTCCAGGTGTGACAAAACTAGGGCCTGTAGGACCGACCTCCTCCCATTTTAGAAATCATTCAGTCTATATTTTTTGAGCATGACAGTTTGCTATCCAGGGTGACACCCAGCAGTTTAGTTTCAACTTGCTCCACTGCCACATTATTCAATAATAAATCACAGTCTAGACGATATCCAAAGCAACTAACACACTGAATTCCTACATTTTCGTTCATTTTAATTGCAAAGTCTTGTCTTTCTAGTTAATACCACAACTAATTGTATCAATCTGCGAGGTAAAGTTGTTAAACTATTCAATCATTTAGCTGTGTATTTCAGATGGAATCAAGCCATTACATTACAATACCGGAGACCACCAAAATAGATCTTGTTCTGCAAAATTAATTCCCTGGGAGAATTATTGAGCTACTTTTCAACTACTTAGAAAGTTAGCTAACCCTTCCCTTAACCTTCACCCTTTTAGCTAAGCCTTACCCTAACTTTAACCCTTTAACCTAAATCCTACATTTAACACCAACCTTAACCGTAATCCCTAACCTCTAGCCTAGCTAATGTTAGCCAGCTAGCGAACATTTGCCAACTACACACACACACACACACACACACACACACACACACACACACACACACACTCACTGACTAGGGAGATGTTTTCCTAAAATTCAACTTTAATAGCCTTTGTTTCAACTATTGTTTTTCGGAAACTACTATGATGCTAACTAGACACCTGCAGGATCCAACAATGAACTAACAATGGCTCTGAAAACTGTTTGTAATGTGGTTAGGAAGGACAGACAGACACACATTGCCATAGCAATCCTGGCTAAGAGGCTTACAGAGAAATAATTTTGAGGAGATGGGAAACTCCATTGGAATCGTATTAATGGCCATTATGTACGTTGCCCACATGTCTTCAATGGGCATGCATTTTGGGTGATTCTGGGACAAGGAATGAAAAAATCCAACATTAGCAGGAAAGGTTGGTGTGCAAAATTACAAATCTTTTCAGAGATGTGGGATAATTAACTTGTTTTCTGTAAGATCGTATATATTCAGACTCTGGAAATGACCCAGATGCAGACACCGCAGGCGGATAGTTCTCCAAATATTCATCGTAACAAATGGGCAGGCAAAGAGCATCGAGGGCAGACAGAGGTGCGTCATCCAAGGCAGAGTCAATCAGGGACAGAACGGTAGGAGGGCTCAGGGTCAGGACAGGCAGAAAGGTTCAAACCGGGAAGAGTAGAAAACAAAACTTGAGAACAAGCGAAACGGGAAACACCCTGGTTAGACCTGACATAACAAGATGAACTGGCAACAGGTATAAATACACAAGGAATAATGGAGAAAAATAGGAGACACCTGGTGGGGGGTGGAGACAAGCACAAGACAGGTGAAACAGATCAGGGTGTGACATTGTAGCTTTGAAATCTTGACATTACATATTATTGAGGAAAATAGGAAGGTTTCTTGACTCACACCCTTACTTTTGGCTCCCGAGTGGTGCAGAGGTCTAAGGCACTGCATCTCATTGCTAGAGGCATCACTACAGATCCTGGTTTGATCCTGGGCTGTATCACAACTGGCCGTGATTGGGAGTCCCATAGGGCGGCGCACAATTGGCCCAGTGTCGCCCGGGTTAGGGGAGGGTTTTGGCCGGGGTAGGCCGTCATTGGAAAATAAGATTTGTTCTTAACAAATTTGTTCTTATTAACTGACTTGTCTAGTTAAATAAGGGTTAAATAAAAAATAAATGAATACATTTTTTAGAAAGGATTGTGTGACGATTAGCTTGGCAACCTCGTGATGCAGGATGACAAAGTGATTGGTCGACAGTCTGCTTGGGTGGGGCATTATACATTTCTCCATTCATTGGCCGGTCGAAGTCTCTCTGGCTTACAAAATGGCCCATGGCGATGGTTGCTGTGGGTACACTCCCATTGCCATGGCGATAATTATCAGGAGGACACCCACATTGCCATGGTGATGAAGGAAGGAAAGAGGCATGCCAACAAATGAGATGACATGCACCAGGCAGGGTGGTTCCGGTCTATAATATTATGAAAACAAAATGTCAGTATTGTTGTCCTGTTCATCTCATGGAATAAAGCCTGGACATTTTAACTTAAGATGAAGTAAATATCTGCATGTGTTTTATAAAGTGCTCCAACAGTCCATTACTGGAAGTTTTTCCCTAGCTAAGCCACCCATATGCATTTTTTTAACATAAAATCTGTATTTTTGATGTCTGAAATCTCTCACTTCTGAATTTCAAAATATTACCTGTCCAGGTCACACACTCTGAAAACAACGACTATACAGAATTGATGGAATCTTGCAGAAACAAAGCAAAAGGAACATTTTCCAACTGTGTTCCTCCACTGATAATACCGATCCAAAACAACTTAAGATCGAGACAAAAGCCACAATATCCCAAAACAGAAAAAGGTGTCACAAGGATATTGATGCACAACTATATGCTCTGGTAAGATACCCTAAAAAAAAACAACGTAGAACATAAAATATTCCAACAGATTGAACATAGCATGAATAATTGATAAGACACATGCAAAGAAGGAGCTTTAGAGTTACATTATGTAAACATGTAGAATAGATCTGAGTAAGGCAGTTTTTCTCAACAAGCTCTCACAGTCTCATTACAAAATTAGACGTTTATCCACATTTCTCTGAACGTCAAATGTCTAAGTTGCTCCAAATAATTTGACACCCTGGGTTTTTGACACCCTGGTTTGACTATTCCTCTTCAGTATCATGTATTTGCTCCAAACACCTTAAGGGTTAAGGTCTGGGATAGAGTCCACTATAGAAAAAAAAGAGAAATTGAAAAAAGAGAGTCCTCAACTGGGATCAAACACACAACCTTCTGATCCAGAGTCACAGGATAACACCCATCTGCCACCCCTGTCAACCAAAAATATTATTCCAGGTGTGTGTGTGTGTGTGTATGTTTATGTTTTGTATGTTACCTGTGATTTAAGTATGCTGTCAATGTTTCTGATGTTCTCACATTTCAATAAACACCAAACAAACAGAGGCTGTACTATTTCTCTCTGAAAATCTAAATAATCTCCACCAGACCAGGGGTGAGCCTCTGCACTCCTCCCCAGCAGAGGGAGAACTAGGCTGAGTGGATGAGGGGTCTTGGAGCAGCCTGGAGACATGGCCCCGGTACAAATCTCACCCAGTCTGAGGGAGGGAGGGAGGGAGGGAGGGAGGGAGGGAGGGAGGGAGGGAGGGAGGGAGGGAGGGAGGGAGGGAGGGAGGGAGGGAGGGAGGGAGGGAGGGAGGGAGGGAGGGAGGGAGGGAGGGAGGGAGGGAGAGGGAGGGAGGGAGGGAGTGTGTGTGTGTGTGTGGTTCGTGTTGTGTTGTGTTGTGTTGTGTTGTAGACACTTACATTACCACAGACATACCTACAGATAGCAACACACAACACACAATACACACATGTGACTCGTTTTAGGAAACTACAGTAGGTGTATATCACGGGTATCTACTCCACAGGAGAGCCATTAGAATGTAATTATTATTATTTATTCATCAAATGCTTATTTTTATGGCAGAAATGCCTTCTGGAACATGTTAACTTCCATGTGCCTTAATAACAATGTAACAATAACAATGTGTTAATTACAACAACAATGTGTATGCCATCTGTAAATATGAATACAATTGTTAAAATTACCAGCCTAGTTGGTTTAGCTACAGCAAAAGCGGGCAACCTTCCCGCTAGCCTTGATTGGCTGAGATAATTAGTGGGTTGGACATGCCGAGAGATGAGTTGGTCTGCCATATAGCATATTTGAGCTGGTCAGTATGTGTAGGTAATTATGTCTAACACAACTTTTTTTATGTATAGCATAGTAGAAATGCATAAGTGTTGCTCTTCACTTTCTGGAGGACCAAGTTTTGAAATCAGTGGAATCAGAGTGTGATAGCTAAGGAGATGGAGAACACACCTGTCTCCACATTACATCTTCAAACTAAGGGCAACAATGGCACCAATGACACGGAGAAGCGTCCATCCATGATGTATACTGTTAAGATAGTCTAGCTAGCTACATTTTCAGATATTACACGTTATTACATGCTAATTTTGACAAAGTCATTTTCATTTCAAGTTAAAGTGTACTGTTAGCTAGCTA
Source organism: Oncorhynchus tshawytscha (assembly GCF_018296145.1). Lineage (NCBI taxonomy): Eukaryota > Metazoa > Chordata > Actinopteri > Salmoniformes > Salmonidae > Oncorhynchus > Oncorhynchus tshawytscha. The sequence continues at coordinate 2,620,208 of NC_056454.1, read as the reverse complement.
GCTAGCGTTACATGTATGATCTGTGTAGTTATATTAATCATATCTCAGAAATCCATTTGCATTGCTAGTTATAGCCTAATGTTAGCTAGCTAACACGGTTGGTTAGCTACCTGCAGATTCATGCAGGGTAGTAACATCATGATTATGGTTCATTGTTTAGCTAGCTACATAACCAAAGACTGCACTATCCATTTCAATAGAATGTCACTGCAACATCTATTGATAGACATAGCAGGTAATTTTGGTCTGGCACTCTACTCCGATAAACCATTTGCTCCTCAAATGCAGTGTGTGATATACCATTTTCTAGCTCTGTCTCTGCTTTTATCCAATGTAAAAAAAACTATCAAACTGACACTACTCATAAACATCTCTCTCTCATTCTCTCTCTCTCACACACTACGGTTATTATAGTAAACTGACATTTTAAATTTCAGTTTAAATCGAAAAATAATTATTAAAAAAATGTAAAACTGAAATTAAATAATTTGGGAAACTAAAACTATACTGACATTATTATTTTTGACTCCAAAACTAAAATAAAAACTATCATGAATTATGTTCAGCTTTCACTAGCTATCACTAGCTAACTTGATTCTTCTTACTACTAAAGTTAAAAAGCATTGGATTGGTGTAAACGTGGGCGATAGAAAGTTTCCTTCCACCATTTTTTGGCATGAGTCTCGGCTCTATTTAGAAAAAATCCAAGTCACATTGAGATTAATCTCGTTCTCAGACACTTCCGACAAAATGTGCAAATAGTCTGGTGGACCAAGCATCAAACTTGGCCTTCATTAGCCAATACAGAAAGACCGGGAGGAACTCCCGGCACATAAGTATAAGATTGCGCCGAAGAGGATGGCTGCCGTTTTTACATGCTAATTTGTTAGTTTTTTTGCATTGTTTGTAACTTATGTTTTCAAAACGTTCTACAGCTGCACCATCGAGACCATCCTGACCAGTTGCATCACCACCTGGAATGGCAACTGCTCGGCATCTGACCATAAGGCGCTACAGAGGGTAGTGTGTACAGCCCAGTACATCACTGGGGCCGAGCTACCTGCCATCCAGACCTATTTAACGATGTCGACATAACGATAATCACCACGAAGCATTGGAATCATGACAAGAGCTAACCTAACCTATGACCTAAACAATCACCTTATGTATTACTGCCCCCCAGTTGCAAGAAGTGACCCCCTCACCAGAAAAAGTAACAATACAACCAAAATGGCTCCTAGGCTCCCACGCATGCTTTCTGTCCATAACACTAAAACTACAGACTCGATTCAATCACATCCACTTTAGCCGACATCCGCATAGTGGTTGTTTTGGCAGTGTCAGAGGTGGAACTGCATTAGAAATGTCAAATCCACAAGCAACTCCTGGCATTATACCTAAAAGCGGAAATTGCCATTGGCTGCACGGAGTCGCAGTAGCCCTTTCCTGCAGTCAAATTGCCTAGTGACCTCATGGGTGGAATGATATTCATAATTTCATAATTAATAAACATGATTTAAAGAAACCCACTGAAAATCCTGTGTTTCTATGTCAAATTGTTTAGTCTTCTATGATGCAAACTCAAAATGTAATTCATTTCAAGTCTATATTTGATTTGATTTGATCTGACATGGTACAGGCGTCTTCTTTTTTTTAAGCCCATAACCAAGTGTTTGAGTTGTACAGTAGCTTTGTTTGAAAGTAGATTTGTTTAAGACTACGAAGAAACAACTCTGTGTGACCCTGATTTTGCCCACTGCAGTGAAAGGTTAAGAGAAATCCCATCCAGTCTTTTGAGATGTGATCTACACATCGATTAGGCTGATACAATCCTCATTATTTAAGTCAATGATTTTCAATTAGTGTCATTATTTTTATATAGCCAACACTCTTTCGTTCTGAACTTCTAACGAGAGTGGGACGTGTGTGACTTCGTGACAAGGATCAAGAACAGCTGCTCACTGATTTGACAGCTCCAATGCAGTTAGGTCAACCATAACAGCCCACAGATGCATCCCAACCAGCTTTACTGTTAATACTATAAACCTTCTCTACCACACACACACATGTACGTGCCCGCAGACACACACACACTGACACACGCACGCACACGGACACACACACACTACTTTAAACCCCTGGTCGTCTCCAGGTCTAACCTGTTAACCTGTCTCTACTGTGTGGAAGCCCAGGCTGTGGATCTCTTATCCAATCAGAAGGAGCCCTGGCTGTTATCACTGGCCCTCAGGCAATGGTGTTTGTGTGTGTGTGTGCGTGTGTGCGTGTGTGCGTGTGTGTGTGTGTGTGTGTGTGTGTGTGTGTGTGTGTGTGTGTGTGTGTGTGTGTGTGTGTGTGTGTGTGTACGTGGGTATGCACGTGAGTTGCACTTTCCAAGGCACATGCTCGCTGTCCAAACGCTCGGCTTAAAGCCAAGCACCACACCTTTGACCATCTCCATTTTGCTTAAATTGACGGTTCAGGACTGATAACAAGATTTGCTTTCTTCCACATCAAATGAAACACAATGCCAGGGAGAAAGGAGCAGTTCAGAAAACATTCAGGAGTGTGCCAAATCTGTCTCTGTGTGTGTGAGGTCACAGAGCTTCAAACACACACACACACACACACACACACACACACACACACACACACACACACACACACACACACACACACACACACACAGCAGCTCAAAACACACTCTGAAAATGGGAAAAGCAATTATGGAAAATGACCTCCTATTGTCTTCTGTAGAGGCTCTGGTTTAGTAAAGAAATATGAATGTTAAAATAGAAATAAATTCATTATTGGTATCATTTTCTATTATGTATTTATTTGTATTTTAACCTTAATCTTTGTGTGATGTGATGGCTGACCCCCCCAAAAACGTCTCTTTATCTGATTCCAACCAGCCATGAGGATTGTAAATTATTTAGGATGATTACTTTCATTTATTTAATTAATTGATTGGTTTTAAGTGTTGACCTATTTGATGCATAAAGCCATAGAATTACAAAGATTGAGTCATTGGTTTGTTATTTTATTGCTTATGTATGCCGAGATGCCACACGGGCCAGAGAACTTAAGGCTGCATTCAATCCGCATCGCAGAACTATCGCGGAAGATCGGCATTATAGCTCGATGGAAATTGAAAGGCAATGTTCCATTATTCGCAGAAATTAACTTCACATTTTGACACGGATCTTCCGCGATAAATCTGCGATAAAGATGTAATCCAGTTCTTACAGTTTGTGCCTTTGTCCTAACCCCTACCCGTCCAGCCCCAAAGCGAAAGAACACACACACACCTACCCCCACGCCCACCTCCACACGGACCAAAACCCTGAGAAAACACAACCCCCTCGGAGTGTGAAACCCTCACCAGCTCTGATCGGCCATTCCAGCAAAATATATCAATGCGAAACAAGAGAGTGATCGAGAGCTTTCTTTCTTTTCAAAAATGAACAGACCTCTGTTTAACAAACATTGTGAGAGAGCCATGGACCTCCCTATAGTTGCCCTGTGGGCCTTTGTTGAAAGTAGTGCCCTATAAAGGGACTAGGGTGCCAGTTGGGGCTCACATGTGGACTATGGAGAGGCTGGGGATGGTGGTGTTTTCCTTGCTGACATCAACATACATTTCCCTGGTGTGGCCCCTCCAGCCCAGCGTGAGCTTCTCACTGGGAAACTGGAGAGGAAATTCTCTCAGCCACCAGTGAGAGCAATCAAAGGGCTGTAGCTCACACAGACCTCTGACACACTGAACTCCTGGCTGACCTCCCTTTTAGAACACACACACACTCACACACACGCACGCACGCACGCACACACACACACACACACACACACACGGAGACTTACAGAGAGGCACACAGACACATAGACATACTTAGGCATACAAGTAGGCAGAAAAAAACGGACATACATAGGCCCACAAGTAGCCAGACACATACATAGGCAAACACACACACATGCACATCTTGTGTGTCTGTACTGTGAGGCTTTTGATAGTAAGGCCAAGGTCCAGAGAGTCCCATTCAAAAGAGGCTCACTAAAGTGCACCTTTGGATTGATAAATCATTTAAATTGCCGTGTGTAGGGTTGGGGTTGTTGCACCAATCAGTCCCCTTTTCTTTGTGTGTGTGTGTGTGTGTGTGTGTGTGTGTGTGTGTGTGTGTGTGTGTGTGTGTGTGTGTGTGTGTGTGTGTGTGTGTGTGTGTGTGTGTGTGTGTGTGTGTGTGTGAGAGAGAGAAAGAAAGAAAGAGAGGCGGTGGTCCTCCATTCCGAAGCACACCGGCTGGTCTTTCCACTCCACTTCCTCCAAAAGGCGACCGGCACACAATGGCCGCCATAATGAGGACCTCTTCCAAGGGCTTGCACAAGAGTCCACTCTGAGCAGGTGCAGCTGGCCCCCACTGGAGCTTCTGAAGTCTCTAAATTGCTGTGGTGTGTGTTGACTTAGATGAGCGAGCACAGACTGAGATCAGGGGTGTCTCTGTGTGTGTGTGTGTTGTTGTGGTCTATCTCTCAGATGAGTGGGCACACCCGGCCAGTGCTCTTAAGGGCCCAGGACCCACGACCAGGGGCCATTCATAGGAGCCAGGTGAAAGCTTCTGCAGCTGGGGTTAACTGAATAGGACTGTCTCTTCTCTGTGACCTGTGTATTCATAACCAATTCATTTCAAATCCTGGCATAGGTTTTTCAAAGGGAGTGAGGGAGAGAAAGAGTGTGTGTGTGTGCGTGCATGTGTGTTTGTGTGTGTGCAGCCGGTGTGTGCAGCCGTGTGTGTTTGTGTGGTAGCAGTGCGTGCATGTGTGTTTGTGTGTGGGCAGCCGGTGTGTGTATGTGTGGTAGCAGTGCGTGCATGTGTGTTTGTGTGTGTGTGTAGCCAGGTCTGTATGTGTGGTAGCAGTGCGTGCATGTGTGTTTGTGTGTGTGCAGCCAGTGTGTGCAGCAGTGTCTGTTTGTGTGGTAGCAGTGCGTGCATGTGTGTTTTTGTGTGTGCAGCCGTGTGTGTGTATGTGTGGTAGCAGTGCGTGCATGTGTGTTTGTGTGTGTGTGTAGCCAGGTCTGTATGTGTGGTAGCAGTGCGTGCATGTGTGTTTGTGTGTGTGCGGCCAGTGTGTGCAGCAGTGTCTGTTTGTGTGGTAGCAGTGCGTGCATGTGTGTTTGTGTGTGTGCAGCCGGTGTGTGTATGTGTGGTAGCAGTGCGTGCATGTGTGTTTGTGTGTGTGTGTAGCCAGGTCTGTATGTGTGGTAGCAGTGCGTGCATGTGTGTTTGTGTGTGTGCAGCCAGTGTGTGCAGCAGTGTCTGTTTGTGTGGTAGCAGTGCGTGCATGTGTGTTTTTGTGTGTGCAGCCGTGTGTGTTTGTGTGGTAGCAGTGCGTGCATGTGTGTTTGTGTGTGTGTGTAGCCAGGTCTGTATGTGTGGTAGCAGTGCGTGCATGTGTGTTTGTGTGTGTGCAGCCAGTGTGTGCAGCAGTGTCTGTTTGTGTGGTAGCAGTGCGTGCATGTGTGTTTTTGTGTGTGCAGCCGTGTCTGTATGTGTGGTAGCAGTACATGCTTGCAGCATAGACAATGCTGATTTCAAACAGTACTACCACAACACTATGGTCTTTCTCCTACATTGTGAAGAGAGAGGGGCAAAGGTGAGGGCAGTGGGGTCAGTGTTTTCAATACATGCCGTCCGTCAGCTAAATAGACGATAATTTTTATTTTATTTATTTTACCTTTATTTTACTAGGCAAGTCAGTTAAGAACAAATTCTTATTTTCAATGACGGCCTAGGAACAGTGGGTTAACTGCCTGTTCAGGGGCAGAACGACAGATAGCCTCACTTCATTAATTAACTAGGCTTCTTTTCATTTAAAACTTTCAATTCGCTACTCAGGATAGTCTGTACAGCCTTCTCCTGATGAAATGAACGATTTGCAACAATTTTCGAGTGAACTATTGATAGGACAGGTGCCTGTCAGTCACAAAGCTAGCGATAACAGGAAACACAGCTGGTTTGTCAGTCTGTCTGTCCCGCCTCTCAGTACCTGTGTTATTTTTCTGTGCTGTGGTTGGCTGCAGTCTAATTTATTTCCACAGAAGAGGGAGGAGGGAGACCTTGATGCTTCTTCATCGTCTTCTGTGAGTGAATTTACACGTACCACTAATGTAATGTAAGCAGTAACGATGAGTTGAAATCCACTTAATTATTGTTTTGTAGAGCATTTCATAGGCCTACTATAGCTAGCCATTGAGTCGGGACGCTTTGACTGACGACCGAACAGCAAGTGTTGACTAGTTTATAAAAGGTGTCGAACTGACTGAATAAAGTTCATCTCCAATATGCCATTCAGAAATCATACAACATATTTCAAATCAATACAAAAATGTATTGATGTAGCCCTTCGTACATCAGCTGATATCTCAAAGTGCTGTACATGAAGACACAACACCTAGGAATAACAGCATACTTGACTCAGCAGCAGAGCACCATACCAACACACATTCAACTCAACATCTCTACAAAGCTGTACCCCCCCTCTCTACACAGAAATCCCTAGTACATATCAAATCAAAAGGATTCATGTAGCCCTTCTTACATCAGCTGATATCTCAAAGTGCTGTACAGAAACCCAGCCTAAAACCCCAGCAAGCAATGCAGGTGTAGAAGCACGGTGGCTAGGAAAAACCCTAGAAAGGCCAAAACCTAGGAAGAAACCTAGAGAGGAACCAGGCTATGAGGGGTGGCCTGCAAGCAATGCAGGTGTAGAAGCACGGTGGCTAGGAAAAACCCTAGAAAGGCCAAAACCTAGGAAGAAACCTAGAGAGGAACCAGGCTATGAGGGGTGGCCAGTCCTCTTCTGGCTGTGCCGGGTGGAGATTACAACAGAACATGGCCAAGATGTTCAAATGTTCACAAATAACCAGCATGGTCAAATAATAGGTCTGGGACAGGTAGCACGTCCGGTGAACAGGTCAGGATTCCATAGCCACAGACAGAACAGTTGAAACTGGAGCAGCAGCACGGCCAGGTGGACTGGGGACAGCAAGGAGTCATCATGCCAGGTAGTCCTGAGGCTAGGTCCTAGGGCTCAGGTCCTCCGAGAGAGAGAAAGAAAGAGAGAATTAAAGAGAGCATACTTAAATTCACACAGGACACTGGAAGTACTCCAGATATAACAAACTGACCCTAGCCCCCCGACACATAAACTACTGCAGCATAAATACTGGAGGCTGAGACAGGAGGGGTCAGGAGACAATGTGGACCCATCCGATGATACCCCCGGACAGGGCCAAACAGGACGGATATTACCCCACCCACTTTGCCAAAGCATAGCCCCCACACCACTAGAGGGATATCTTCAACCACCAACTTACCATCCTGAGACAAGGCCGAGTATAGCCCACAAAATTCTCCGCCACGACACAACCCAAGGGGGGGCGCCAACCCAGACAGGAAGATCACATCAGTGACTCAACCCACTCAAGTGACGCACCCCTCCTAGGGATGGCATGAAAGAGCACCAGTAAGCCAGTGACTCAGCCCCTGTAATAGGGTTAGAGGCAGAGAATCCCAGTGGAAAGAGGGGAACTGGCCAGGCAGAGACAGCAAGGGCGGTTCGTTGCTCCAGAGCCTTTCCGTTCACCTTCACACTCCTAGGCCAGACTACACTCAATCTTATGACCCACTGTAGAGATGAGTCTTCAGTAAAGGCTTAAAGGTTGAGACTGAGTTTGCGTCTCCCACATGGGTAGGCAGACCATTCCATAAAAATGGAGCTCTATAGGAGAAAGCCCTGCTTCCTGTTTGCTTAGAAATTCTAGGGACAATTAGGAGGCCTGCGTCTTGTGACCGAAGCGTACGTGTAGGTATGTACGGCAGGACCAAATCAGAGAGATAGGTAGGAGCAAGCACATGTGATGCATTGTAGGTTAGCAATAAAACCATGAAATCAGCCCTTGCCTTGACAGGAAGCCACATTATTTGGTTCTAGTCAGGATTCTAGCAGCCGTATTTAGCACTAACTGAAGTTTATTTAGTGCTTTATCCGGGTAGCCGGAAAGTAGAGCATTGCAGTAGTCTAACCTAGAAGTAACAAAAGCATGGATTAATTTTTCTGCATAATTTTGGGACGGAAAGTTTCTGATTATTGCAATGTTACATGTTACATGGTATCGCATCAGGGCAAGTAAACCAAAGATCTTGTTAGTAAAATCCCAGGGATCGAAGCCCCTGTCGAGACTTGCCAGTGACCGCTAAAGTGCCTCAGTAGTGTAACCTAGTAATGAGTTGAGGTGAATGGAACCAAATTGCATCGGTGAGAAAGTTGTTCATTTGGCTCCTTAACTTACATACTGGTAGGCTACCACTGCTTCTTGGCAATTATCTGCCTGATAATTCATGAAAACATTCTATGAAGATGTTGAATCCTCACTGCAGGAACATCAGGTAGTGGAGACGAGAGCCTCGTTCTGGTCTAAAATATGACAAAAGAAAACAGATTTAGGGTTATAAAACCAAATGTCATGATTCTTAAATGTTATTATTTAAGATATGGATATAGGCCTACTGATTTGAATAAGCCTCGACAACTAATGCTTTCTGTGTAACAAAGCCCATGTTGAACACCTGCTTCATTCTTCAATCATACCTGTAGGTCTATTCATGGGTTCCTGACGTTGAATAAAAGTCGGGCTGCACAATCTGACGGGGGTCTGTGGGTCCTCCCCATGATTTCTTTAGCATTTTTTTGGGGGGGGATTCCCTGTTTCTCAACAGGGAATCCATATTTACTTGACAGTGCGGAACCTTTTTTCTTAGGTTTTTGCCACAGTAAACTAATATTAAAGAGTAGACTAGATTAGGTTTTTGCCACAGTAAATCAAATTGAAAGAGTAGACAAATTTTTCTGACTAGATTACTAATCTACCGCACTCCCTCAAAGTCCCACCTACAGTGTTTGATTGACAGGTCTGAATCCCTACGAACTGACTCACAAACATCCTGCTCCCTCCAACGACAGTCCCACCCACAGTGATTGATTGACTGGCCAAACTGTTAAAGGGATAGTTCTCAAATTACAAAATGACACATTGACACTTACCCTAAGTGTCCACAGCAGCAGAGCCAATAAAATACATAATTTGAAGACCAAATATTGTGATAATTCGTAGCTTGCAGCAAAACTGTAAATTTGACTTAAAGCTCATGAAAATACAAATTTCATGTAAAGACATTTTATCTTATGCCAAGCAAAAACCTGATCAAATGATTAAATGTACAGTATGGGAACGCTGTAAGTATAGAAATTATTTGCTCAGTAGGACCTGAATATCCTACTAGTCAGTGACAACTGTGTGCTTTTTGGAGTTTGATGTGTGTGAGCTTATTGCAGTATAATTATAGACACTATGTCCTGGGATTTCCTATGATCATCTATGTTGAAGAACCCCTTACCAGTAAGGGCCATCGAGATCCAAGATGGCGTAGCAGTCAGATGTCTTGTCGTGTCCCTTGTATATATTCGTTTTTTTAAACATATTTTTCTTCGCATATCTTTCAAAACATTTTTCTAAACCTCAACATCTAAATGCTCTCCTGCAACCCGCCTCACCCAATGTAGCGTGGATCTGCTTTTTTTCTAAAGTATTTATATTTACTTCGGATCCGGAACTCCTCAACTGAAGCTAGCCAGCTAACTACCAGCTATCAGTCAGCAAACCATTGCTAGCGGTCATCAGCTAACCTTTAGCTTGGAAAGCTCTCGCCAGTTCGAACAACGCGACTCTAACCAGAGCATACCGGACCTATTACAGTGCCTTGCGAAAGTATTCGGCCCCCTTGAACTTTGCGACCTTTTGCCACATTTCAGGCTTCAAACATAAAGATATCAAAAAGGTATTTTTTTGTGAAGAATCAACAACAAGTGGGACACAATCATGAAGTGGAACGACATTTATTGGATATTTTAAACTTTTTTAACAAATCAAAAACTGAAAAATTGGGCGTGCAAAATTATTCAGCCCCCTTAAGTTAATACTTTGTAGCGCCACTTTTTGCTGCAATTACAGCTGTAAGTCGCTTGGGGTATGTCTCTATCAGTTTTGCACATCGAGAGACTGAAATTTTTCCCATTCCTCCTTGCAAAACAGCTCGAGCTCAGTGAGGTTGGATGGAGAGCATTTGTGAACAGCAGTTTTCAGTTCTTTCCACAGATTCTCGATTGGATTCAGGTCTGGACTTTGACTTGGCCATTCTAACACCTGGATATGTTTATTTTTGAACCATTCCATTGTAGATTTTGCTTTATGTTTTGGATCATTGTCTTGTTGGAAGACAAATCTCTGTCCCAGTCTCAGGTCTTTTGCAGACTCCATCAGGACATTCTTCCAGAATGGTCCTGTATTTGGCTCCATCCATCTTCCCATCAATTTTAACCATCTTCCCTGTCCCTGCTGAAGAAAAGCAGGCCCAAACCATGATGCTGCCACCACCATGTTTGACAGTGGGGATGGTGTGTTCAGGGTGATGAGCTGTGTTGCTTTTACGCCAAACATAACGTTTTGCATTGTTGCCAAAAAGTTCAATTTTGGTTTCATCTGACCAGAGCACCTTCTTCCACATGTTTGGTGTGTCTCCCAGGTGGCTTGTGGCAAACTTTAAACGACACTTTTTATGGATATCTTTAAGAAATGGCTTTCTTCTTGCCACTCTTCCATAAAGGCCAGATTTGTGCAATATACGACTGATTGTTGTCCTATGGACAGAGTCTCCCACCTCAGCTGTAGATCTCTGCAGTTCATCCAGAGTGATCATGGGCCTCTTGGCTGCATCTCTGATCAGTCTTCTCCTTGTATGAGCTGAAAGTTTAGAGGGACGGCCAGGTCTTGGTAGATTTGCAGTGGTCTGATACTCCTTCCATTTCAATATTATCGCTTGCACAGTGCTCCTTGGGATGTTTAAAGCTTGGGAAATCTTTTTGTATCCAAATCCGGCTTTAAACTTCTTCACAACAGTATCTCGGACCTGCCTGGTGTGTTCCTTGTTCTTCATGATGCTCTCTGCGTTTTTAACGGACCTCTGAGACTGTCACAGTGCAGGTGCATTTATACGGAGACTTGATTACACACAGGTGGATTGTATTTATCATCATTAGTCATTTAGGTCAACATTGGATCATTCAGAGATCCTCACTGAACTTCTGGAGAGAGTTTGCTGCACTGAAAGTAAAGGGGCTGAATAATTTTGCACGCCCAATTTTTCAGTTTTTGAGTTGTTAAAAAAGTTTGAAATATCCAATAAATGTCGTTCCACTTCATGATTGTGTCCCACTTGTTGTTGATTCTTCACAAAAAAATACAGTTTTATATCTTTATGTTTGAAGCCTGAAATGTGGCAAAAGGTCGCAAAGTTCAAGGGGGCCGAATACTTTCGCAAGGCACTGTATTTTTATCCCCGGATTCCCACCGCAAATTGAACTTTTTCATTTGAATCTTCAGAACTTCCTGTAACATTGGGTGGTGTAGGTGTCCTGGAGGGCAGGTAGATTGCCCCCGGTGATGCATTGTGCAGACCTCACTACCCTCTGGAGAGCCTTACGGTTGAGGGCGGAGCAGTTGCCGTACCAGGCGGTGATACAGCCCGCCAGGATGCTCTCGATTGTGCATCTGTAGAAGTTTGTGAGTGCTTTTGGTGACAAGCCGAATTTCTTCAGCCTCCTGAGGTTGAAGAGGCGCTGCTGCACCTTCTTCACGATGCTGTGTGTGTGAGTGGACCAATTCAGTTTGTCTGTGATGTGTATGCTGAGGAATTTAAAACTTGCTACCCTCTCCACTACTGTTCCATCGATGTGGATAGGGGGGTGTTCCCTCTGCTGTTTCCTGAAGTCCACAATCATCTCCTTAGTTTTGTTGACGTTGAGTGTGAGGTTATTTTCCTGACACCACACTCCGAGGGCCCTCACCTCCTCCCTGTATGCCGTCTCGTCGTTGTTGGTAATCAAGCCTACCACTGTTGTGTCGTCCGCAAACTTGATGATTGAGTTGGAGGCGTGCGTGGCCACGCAGTCGTGGGTGAACAGGGAGTACAGGAGAGGGCTCAGAACGCACCCTTGTGGGGCCCCAGTGTTGAGGATCAGCGGGGTGGAGATGTTGTTGCCTACCCTCACCACCTGGGGGCGGCCGTCAGGAAGTCCAGTACCCAGTTGCACAGGGGGGGTCGAGACCCAGGGTCTCGAGCTTGATGATGAGCTTGGAGGGTACTATGGTGTTGAATGCCGAGCTGTAGTCGATGAACAGCATTCTCACATAGGTATTCCTCTTGTCCAGATGGGTTAGGGCAGTGTGCAGTGTGGTTGAGATTGCATCGTCTGTGGACCTATTTGGGCGGTAAGCAAATTGGAGTGGGTCTAGGGTGTCAGGTAGGGTGGAGGTGATATGGTCCTTGACTAGTCTCTCAAAGCACTTCATGATGACGGAAGTGAGTGCTACGGGGCGGTAGTCGTTTAGCTCAGTTACCTTAGCTTTCTTGGGAACAGGAACAATGGTGGCCCTCTTGAAGCATGTGGGAACAGCAGACTGGTATAGGGATTGATTGAATATGTCCGTAAACACACCGGCCAGCTGGTCTGCGCATGCTCTGAGGTCGCGGCTGGGGATGCCGTCTGGGCCTGCAGCCTTGCGAGGGTTAACACGTTTAAATGTCTTACTCACCTTGGCTGCAGTGAAGGAGAGACCGCATGTTTTCGTTGCAGGCCGTGTCAGTGGCACTGTGAAGTCCTCAAAGCGGGCAAAAAAGTTATTTAGTCTGCCTGGGAGCAAGACATCCTGGTCCGTGACTGGGCTGGATTTCTTCCTGTAGTCCGTGATTGACTGTAGACCCTGCCTCTTGTGTCTGCCACATGCCTCTTGTACTGACGCTTAGCTTGTTTGATAGCCTTGCGGAGGGAATAGCTGCACTGTTTGTATTCGGTCATGTTACCAGACACCTTGCCCTGATTAAAAGCAGTGGTTCGCGCTTTCAGTTTCACGCGAATGCTGCCATCAATCCACGGTTTCTGGTTAGGGAATATTTTAATTGTTGCTATGGGAACAACATCTTCAACGCACGTTCTAATGAACTCGCACACCGAATCAGCGTATTCGTCAATATTGTTATCTGACGCAATACGAAACATATCCCAGTCCACGTGATGGAAGCAGTCTTGGAGTGTGGAGTCAGCTTGGTCGGACCAGCGTTGGACAGACCTCAGTGTGGGAGCCTCTTGTTTTAGTTTCTGTCTGTAGGCAGGGATCAACAAAATGGAGTCGTGGTCAGCTTTTCCGAAAGGGGGGCAGGGCAGGGCCTTATATGCGTCGCGGAAGTTAGAGTAACAATGATCCAAGGTCTTTCCACCCCTGGTTGCGCAATCAATATGCTGATAAAATTTAGGGAGTCTTGTTTTCAGATTAGCCTTGTTAAAATCCCCAGCTACAATGAATGCAGCCTCCGGATAAATGGTTTCCAGTTAGCAAAGAGTTAAATAAAGTTCGTTCAGAGCCATCGATGTGTCTGCTTGGGGGGGGATATATACGGCTGTGATTATAATCGAAGAGAATTCTCTTGGTAGATAATGCGGTCTACATTTGATTGTGAGGAATTCTAAATCAGGTGAACAGAAGGATTTGAGTTCCTGTATGTTTCTTTCATCACACCATGTCTCGTTAGCCATAAGGCATACGCCCCCGCCCCTCTTCTTACCAGAAAGATGTTTGTTTCTGTCGGCGCGATGCGTGGAGAAACCCGTTGGCTGCACCGCCTCGGATAGCGTCTCTCCAGTGAGCCATGTTTCCGTGAAGCAAAGAACGTTACAGTCTCTGATGTCCCTCTGGAATGCTACCCTTGCTCGGATTTCATCAACTTTGTTGTCAAGAGACTGGACATTGGCAAGAAGAATGCTAGGGAGTGGTGCACGGTGTGCCCGTCTCCGGAGTCTGACCAGAAGACCGCCTTCATGCACCTTTGTAAAATCCAGTTGAAAAATAAATGACTTAAGGTAATGTAAATGACACCTAGTTAATATGAGTAGTGAATAACTATCGTATTTTTAATATTCTGCAAAAACAGCTAGTTGATGAGAGGCTGAAAGAGAATTGCAAGAATCGCGCAATTTCACAGGCGGGCCACAAACAGGCGAATAACAAAAAGCATCTCGGAACGCACAACTCGTCGGTCGTTGTCAGTGGATTGTATTGGCGGGAAGAACAAAAATATCGTCTGCAGGGTAATCGAAGTCGCCGCATCTAATGTCAAGCCACAG